>NC_057799.1:24596718-24885941 GCF_018294505.1 Triticum aestivum
GGTTGGTGCACCAACCGGGACCAAAGGGCCTCCCGCCTGGGCTCGCCGCACCGGCGACGTGGAGGCCCTCTGTCCCGGTTCGTGTAAGAACCGGGACTAAAGGCCTAGGGCTTTAGTAACGACCCTTTTAGTCCCGGTTCAACAACCGGGACAAATGGGCCTTACGAACCGGGACAAATGACCCTTTTTCTACTAGTGACCCCTCCAATCAAAATGATTAGATTTTTATGACCTCTTGTTTAATCCATTGGGAGAATAGGGATCACAATTAGTTTATTGTGAATGTACCTGAAAACTCATTTTAAGTAACTTCAAGATTTGTGTAGATTTTCTGTTTTCTAACGGAATTGACAAAGTCACCACAGATGGCCTCGTGGTCGACGGAAACGTCTCCTCCCACTAAACGCACATAATCAAAAGGTATGAAATAAATGCAGAAAAATGCGAGCACCAAAATAAGTTTAGAACATGATCTCTGGTGGGTTGGTTTGCCCATGGCTATTGTTATTGCTGCAACTTTTCGTAGCTAGTCTTTGAAAAGTATTAAGGAGCTAACTAGGTAACCTTTCAGGTACGGTGCAACGTGGATGGACCAGATGAATAAGCAGGAATATAGCTGGAATTCTGCGTCCATGGAGAGGGACGTGCATCCTAATGTGCATGGAGATGGACCATTTCCTTGCGCGTCCGGAGACCAAGGTTTGGGCGGCGCTTACACAATTGCAAAGGTTGAGACGATGGATACTGGGAAGGCCGAGCTGGTCGTTTGGGGTGTGGTGGAGCTCCCCCAATTTGAGAGTATGAGAGTGACGGAAACGGATGCACTGAGCATTGCCTTAACGAATTAATACCTTAATATGTTTCAATGATAAATATACTGGGGGACGCTATTTTTTTATTAAATATTTATTAGAATTATGTTGTTGCACGTTTTCCTAAATAATCATGATTCCAAACTTTAATAAACTTTGACCTTCTTCGGAAAGGAAAGCGGCAGGGGGAAATCCCTACAATAGGATGTAACTGGGACAGAAATAAGAAATAAGACCCAAATCCTCATTCGTGAGGACTTGAACCTGATTGACTGGGCCGTACAATCCACTCCCCTAATCAAGTGAGCTAGTCTCACTTTTTAGTGTTTGATTTATAAAATAATACACACTATATAATGAAACGAATGGAATGTTAACCAAATGACTTTGCCGTGGGAGGTTGTTGATGCGTGCCCGTCGTTTGGAACACCGATTCCTGCTGAGATTTTCCTCATGAGAATTGAAGGGTCATCGTTTTTATTGGTGGCTAAGGAAAATCAATCTAGATTCAAGATTTGAAGCTATATGAACTATTCTAAAGAACCGATCTAATCTTTGATTGATCGGGTGCCGCGCCCCCGGAGAAAAGATTAATCTCCCCGGAGGCGACGCGCTGCGGAAGTGGTGAAGGATCTAGGATCGGCGTCATAAGACTAACCGCTCCAATACCATGTAGAAATTATAGGATGGATGAATATTGTATTTTTTTTATTGATCTAATCCTCATGGGGATTATATAAGTGTACTAGACTTGGAGGCAAGAAGCCCATGACTTAAAGCACAAGATGATATGTAAAATCCTAGTCTATCTCTAGTCTATACATATTCTAACACAGTCGTCTCGACACAATCACACCCTGTCTCTGTCATGCTTGATGTTGCTCAGGACGTACTTCACATGGGCGTCATCCCTCCAGGAAGCTACAAGGTTCGTCCTTGCCCTCCCAGCCTCCCACACAAACTGCCCGAGGAGCTTCCGCGTGCCGCTCAACTGCTATGACCTCTTAAAACCCACGACGGCCTTGCACTCGTCCTTTCTTTTTGGCGGGGGTAAAGGAGATTTTCATTACTCACGGGGGCCTCTCAGCCACTGCCAAGTTTACGATGAAGTCTAACCCCGAGTACAACCACTCTGCGGTTCAGGGGATACTACGGCAACACTACCAGCTCCTAGTTTGGGATCCTGTAAACAGTTACTGGACCGACGACGAGTTCATTGCACCATGGTACAAAGTACGATTGGTTGCTTCTTACCAACATTACATTACACCACGGTTCTTGTAGGAACATCCTGACTAATGTAGCCTAAAGATCATCAAGCAAAGGCAAACCAATTTTTTTAAAGGCCATGGGAGGAGGATTGGTAGCGATGGGTGTAGGGCTTCCCGGAACTCAACTCCAGCATGTGTTGTTATTAATTACTTCCAAATTAACCATAGCTTAGCGATGGGAGTACCTGCTAAGCTATGGTTAATTTGGGTTAATTTGTGCCGCCTAATATGGAATTGAGGCCTCAGAAGTCAGACACACATCGTTATGAACCATCCGCCCATGCCCGTCTCAGGATCACCAAGGCTAGGTTTGCCCACGCCTCTTTTTACCAAAGCCAAACCAGCCGGGCGAATAATTCAGCGGTCTGCAGTCTGTATAAAATCAGAAGACAGAGGCACCACATGCTACTTATTTCATAGCTGACATGCGCTTGACCCAAAATTTGAAGGCAGAGACCATGCCTAATTGTTTGACACATCCCACACAACCCTGATCACTCATGAGGTCAGTAGTCCACTAGTTCACTACCACTGGATTCCCAAAATGTAGACACTGAAATATTACATTTCGGCCTAAATATTTCAGGAATTTCAGTAGTACACAACAAATCAAATATTTTTCATTTTTTTGAATTTTTTAAATATTTAATTAAATTCAAGTGAATATTTCGGACCTTTGGCTGAAATGCAAACTGAAATCACTGAATTTCACTGAATTTAAGTGATTTTGGTTGGTGCTGAAATTGTCTCGAAACTGAAATTGAAAATCATGGGCCTTCCTCCACGCCCCGCCCTCCGTCTAGCTCCTCCCACTCCCGGATGGGCCGGATCCGCGCGAGAAGTCCGCCAGGACTGCGGCCGGGGTCGCGTAGGCAACGTAGGAGCGCTCGCTTCCGGCCGACGTGGTGAATCGCCGCCGCCGCCGCGAGCGATGGATGGGTGGGCGGGTGGGGCGAGGAGGAAGCCCATGAAGATGACACTTGGATGTTGGATCCAATGGTTGAGCTCGCATCATAGCATGGTAGCACATCAGCTCCCGTATCACCTGATATTTCCTCTATATCTACAAGGCTGTCCCGAGGCGTAGGTGGAACCTGGCTAATGCAGTGTGTAAGATTACTAAACAGCGGTTCAACAACTGCCTTGAAATGTTTTCGTCATAGTGCGTTCAGCAACGAAACTACTTGGCACACGATAGATGCGTGGCCGATTCAGGGACGATGCAAAATCTGAAGATGCACTCAAGTTTGCATTCTACACCAACGGCTTGATTAGCAACATCGTTCATAGATTGTGGACATGTCGTCATGTGCATAGCAACGCTCGTTCAGCAAACTCACATTCTCACCTATTTGTATGGATGGTTTATATGACTTTTCAAAACCTTCAAGGTAACGTGTGATTTTGTACTTGTGCAGTTTCTCAATAGAACCATAGCGGAACTATGGTAAACACGGGATACGACGGCAGAGCAAGACATTGGCAGCCAGATGAGTGTGAAAAGGGTGTTGAATCAATGTTGACGAGCCCATGTTGGGGACTGAGTGTACCGGTACCAAGATGGACCGGAGTTGACAATGAAAGTTTTGAGGAAGTGGTGAAATTTTTTAAATAAGAAAAATAATTAGAGTAAATGATTGCATATTATGTTATAGCCAAGGCACTTTTTACGGATGAGTAAAATAAAAGAACGCGAACTAGGGGCAAGCAAAAAACTATATGAAGAAAATTAATCGTGAATTTAACTCAGAATTTCTAACATCGAAAGTCATTATCGTTTAGACATGAAAGTCAAGAAGATAAATGATGATAAGTTCAATTAACTATTAGATGTGGATTCCAATACGTAAATTGCTTACTTTTTTTTGAGGGAATGACATCATGACGGATTATATTGATTTGGGGAAAAAAGATACATCATCAGCCAGTACATCAACTAAGAACTCAGTTGGATCTGCCGTCCACACAATTGTTTGGGCATCAACCACCATACTAGCTATCACATAAATTAACGAATAGGTTGCCAGAGAATCTGGGGAACAAAAGCAGGTTAACGGGTAAAGTAACGTTTTTACCTAAGAAGAGAAGAATATCAATAATTGGTACTAAGTAGGGTATATCTAACTATTGATTTGAACGGTCTTCGAGTGTACCTAGTCTTCTTAATGTCGGCACATTGCTTCCTCCAATGGTGACTTGGAGAGTCAACGTCACATTAATGACTTATTTTTTTCTTTTAGGCCAACCAACATCTCATCACCTCCTCATCGCCGGATTTAAAGGTTGCTGCTGCTGGATGGGTTCCTCATCGGCAAGGAGAAAACAACACGATTATCCCTTCCATCTTTCTCCAGGTTAGTGTTACCCAATCTTTGCTTCATTCATTAGTTCTTCTTTCTACCAAAGTATATCATGAGTGTGGACAAAGGATATTTTCTGTCCATATTGGAAGATTATTTCTGTGATTCTGTTTCAGGAAGAAGATCGTCACATATGCCTGGCTGGTGCAAAGGAGAGCCATGGACTTTGAGCTCCATTTGATTAAGAGTATTACAAACAATTTTTCGAAGAACCAAGAAGTTGGGAGCGGTGCATATGGAGCTGTTTACAGGGTAATGAATACTTTTTATAATAATTTTTCTATATCTACATAGTTGTCAAATTAATGTTACCATTACCAGCTAGCTAAGTTCGACAACGCTAACAAGTGATCATACAGGCGGTGCATAACGGGGAAGAGATTGCTGTGAAGAGGCTTCATGCCTTGCAAGGACTTGATGATAAGGAATTCGATAATGAATTCCGTAATTTTACAAAGATCTTTCACAAAAACGTTGTAAGGTTAATTGGTTACTGCTATGAATCACAAGAAAAATTCGTTGAGCACAATGGGGACCTAATTCGTGCTAAAGCTATGGAGCGAGTTCTTTGCTTCGAATATATGCAGCGTGGAAGCCTTGAGAAATATATTGGAGGTAAATCTGATCTAAAATTAGCTAAATTAGTAGTTTTCCAAGATATATAAACGATTCCGCATCTTTACATGTGTAACATATGCCCCACAAATAAGCCTCTCTATTTTCCTGTAATTGCAGATAAACCTTGTGAACTTGATTGGACAACATGTTATGAAATTATTAAAGGGACATGTGAGGGTTTAAATCATCTTCACATGCAGAAAAAACATATTTTCCATCTGGACATGAAACCTGCTAACATATTGCTAGATAATAGCATGGCTCCCAAAATTGCAGATCTTGGTTTATCCAAGCTTGTTTCTTCCACAATAACATATAAAGCAGAGGTGAAAAAAGGAACATAGTAAGTTGATGCATGTTTTAAGCCCGCAATTTATGCTTACGTATTTCTCTAGATTGAAGTTCTATTTGTATTGCACTAACCATATCCGTGATGCATATGATATCATGCAGTGGGTACATGCCACCAGAGTACATAAACAATGGATTCATATCTGAGAAGTTTGATGTGTTCAGTCTGGGGGTCATAATTATAAAAATGATGGCTGGGAATACAGGCCATGTCAGCTGTTTTGAAATGTCCCCAAAAGAGTTCATTGAGCTTGTGAGAAAAGTTCTCGATTCATACAACAAACATGAGCATAGGCCTTTTACATGTTGTGCTATATGCACTCCTTATTCGTGCTTGCACACTATGTACCACTTTCTAATATACTTTGCATGCTCATTTTTCGAATCCAGGTAAGTAAAACTTGGAAGGAGAAGATGCAGGCAGTGTCAGGGTATTCATCTCACGAGATATACATCCTTCAAGTGCGCAGATGCATTGAGATAGCATTGCGATGTATATGCAAGGATCGAAAAGAAAGACCTAATATAGAGAAAATTGTTCATGAACTGGAGGAACTGGAGGTTGAGACCAATAAAATTGCACTACCTTTTGATCGGTCAAAAGACCTAATTCTGAAGGTATGTATGTACAAGTGACTATTCTGAAGGGATGGACAAAGCCCGAAGATGCACCCTCTCTATTTATTCCCTTGCACCCTATCTATTTATTCTTTGTTCTGTATTTTGCATTCTGCTTTTCTACACTAGTAGCACTCCGGCTTATGAAATAGGCAATCTATACAGTTTGTTTTCTATTAATGCATTTTTTTATGATTTGCCACACTAATTGGTTCTTTCCTTGCAGAGAAGTTGTGCCACCAATGATGTGGCGGTGGACCCAGCGTTCGAGTTGCGCTTCCTCTTCGAGCCGAGGAAGGAGGTGTCGTGCTGCCTGCAGCTCACCAACAAGACGGATGGTTTCCTCGCGTTCAACATAAAGGTCAACAAGAACAAGTACCGCGCACAGCCCAGCATTGGCACAATGCCTCCGTGCTCCAAGTGTTATGTCATCGTGACGCTGCGTCCGCAGGGGGCGGCACCACCCAACATGCAGTGTCACGACATGCTGCTCGTGCAGAGCATCAGCATCAGCGAGCAACTGGCATCAGAAGATACTCAAATTTCTTATCAAGAAGTGTTCAAGACAACCTTAGCGGAGAAGGTGGTAGATGAGGTGAAACTGCCAATTGTTTATGTTCCTTTATTGGATGGATAATAACATCTACCTGTCGCCAAGCTGGTGCGCCATGGTGTTGAATTCAGACAATTCTTGAATCGAGTAGTACGCTATATATGTAGCCGTGTTATTTGCCAAAGAGAGTTCTCTGTAATGAGGACGCTCGTGTGTGGTGTGGGTAGTTGACTTGAGGCTTTTTTTTGCGAGTGGACATAAAAAATGATATAATCATCCTTTCAGAGAAAAAAATCCCCTTGCATTTGTTATGAGAAGAAACACTCACGATATTTTGTTATAGAGATCTGAGAAACATTATGTAATACTCCCTCCGCCCCGAATTATTTGTTTTAGATTTGTCTAGATACGTATGTAACTAAGACAACTAATTTAGGGTGGAGGTAATGCAGAAAAATACACTGAAAAACACAAACAAGAAATAAGAAATGCATACTCGTCTTCAAAGTCTTTCCACTCCATCTTCTCATCAAAGCCTGTGATTTACCAAAGAAGCAAAGTTCGAAAATTGCTTTTGGAGCATGAACACTAGGTAGCACGCTATCCCCACCGCTACCCCAACCGGGGCAGTGCCTCGGTCTGTTTTCCTAGCTAACATATCCAAACTAGGTATTCGGAACTGTCGTAAATAAGGTTCATCTATGTTTATGTTTTATTATTTCTTCTTATGTTTAAGTCCATGGCTCTAGCTGTCTAATATTATGATTTAATCTTGGTTTGCACTGCCCATGCATGCGGAAATTGTAACTTGAAAACATCGGATGACGTAGAGCGTCGACCTAGATGTAGGAAAATCTCGGGTGACTTAGATTTCGCAGTATATTTGAGTCGTTGCACGAGGCCCATGTGTACTTCATTTTGTATCCTATGGTCCGGCAAATTTGATATGATCAACAGTGAAAACATGGAGGAAGATTATATCTCCCTATGGAAGAAGAAACCATGATTTACGCCTGGTCGAGTGGTGGTCATCAAACATATAACAGTTATTCTTATTGCGTTGATGAGCGGCGAACCCCAAAAAAACTTAGCCACAAGGCAGCTAGGGGTGTGATTTCGGCGATTTCTCTTAGCTCTCTGGTGGTATATTAATTTGGCTGGAAGGCAAGAAAAAGTTATAACAAAGGTTTGATTAATCTTCTAGGTACTCCAAGTTGTTAGGTTTGGGTGCTCTCAGCGATGACATCTCAATGTTGGAGGTTGGGGGTCATATGGCATTAAAGTCACATGTCTTTATTCACGTCGTGTTGTGATCATCGCAGTCGACGTGGACAACAGCAAGGAGTCTTTAACGTTTTGGTCCTGCAAAATAACCACTCACTAAACCGACATATTGTTGTTTGACGCTTCTGTGCTTTGCACGGTGGTGGTGGCGACGATGGATTTAAGTGTGATTTGTTTGGTAATTATCTTGTTTCGTGTTCCTGGTCATCTTCCTCGATTTTAAGGCGACTAAGCAGTGCTTCAACAACTTCCTTAAAATCCCCTGAAAAAATAACTTCCTTAAAATGTCTTCTTCATAGTGCATTCATTGACCTCACATTGTCAGCTCTTTGGACGGATGGTTCATATGGCTTCTCAAAATGTTCAAGGTAACTTGTCTGATTTTGTACTTGTGCAATTCTTCATTGGATCAATGGTGGAACGTTGAGAAGCAAAAGGTGAAGCAAAAGACGATGGCTTTGAATGATTTTGATGTAACTTTTAGTTTTATCTTCGATCTTTATTGTTTGTTTGTTTTCAATTTATTTTATTTGATATATATTTTTAATTACTCAATAAAATTAGGTCTTCCACTTAGTACATTATGCCCTGGGCCATGAGGAAATTTTGTTAGCAAAATGGCTTTTTTTCTGAAAAACCAACACATGGATGTTTGAAGAGTCTGGTTCTGACCCATATTCAGTATGTTTGGATCGTACTACGACATTAACCAAGTTTCATGAGTATAGATAACCATGAAATGGTAGGTTCAATTAAACTAACTACATATCCAAAATAAAATGTTGTCTCCATTTCAACATTATTTATTTGAGATTGATAGCTAGAGTTTTTCTGTGACACTTTGTTATTATTTGATTCGGTTAGTATTGCCATAAAAATATCACACAGGAATAGTGGCTTAGTCTCACATGGATTGGCGGTTATGACAGTCAGATAAACTGCAATAATCAATAATAGAGAAGATAACAACTTGAGTAGACAAAAGCAGAACAACTTCCCAGTATGTCCTGTAATATGAATTGTCATGTCAAATATTATGGACTTATGGCTTTCCTCCAAATACCAACTGTGCAACCACCGTCTCTCACCATCTCTTCTTGCTGCCCATCCAACATAAGGAAAACCTATCCCAATCCAAAAAGTGTTGTATGCATCCGGATTTGTTGTGCAACCAGTATACCCAACACTTAGAACACATGGTGAAACCTCGCGAAATGCAGAAGAACATAACACATGGTAAAAAAGTGCGTAGATTACCTCCTATGGCTACAATATGCATGTATAATTACTATAGTTTATTTATTTGTTGTTATTATGTGTGGACAAATACTTTGCAAAAGTCATTGACAAACCAACTTCGTTGTAATTGTTTTTAAATAACTCAACTGTCCCTCAACCATGTACAAAAAGGACAAAAATCCAACACAAAATCAACAAAAAAATAAGATTTTTCTTGTATTTGTCCTTTTCATATCACATAGAAGAACATATATTGATGAATTTTTGCACAGTTATAATGCACTTCTATACATGCACGTATACACAAAAAATTGAAAAATTTCAAGCCATAAAATCAACTTTTTAGAACTTAAAAAAATAGGCATAATGTGCCCGCGGTCCAAAGTTAGTATTCGAGAGACAACATAACTACCTTGCGGACATGTACAACTGGGAGTCTAAATTGGCCATTTACTCTTCGAATGTGAGGTTTCCAGGAATGGGTGGGTCCTGGCGTATAATGATAGACATTGGCCATAAATTACGAATGGCGGGTCCAACTATCGTTGCTAGATAAACATCCAAAATAGATCTCTGAACAAATAAATAAAGAGCTTTGTTTTGGTACACCCTCCCCTAGAAAAGTTTACATATTTTGATGCAGATTAAAGGTGGAGATTAAAAATTACCCCGTCCATAAAAAAGATAAGATTTTTACGGTATTTTGTTTCATCCATTGGGAGAATAGGGATTGGAAATAGTTAATCATGAACGCACGAGAAAACTCTTTTTAAGTAACTTTAAAATTCATGTAAACTTTTTGCTTTCATAAAAGAAAACTTTCCATGGCTATAGTTATTGCTGCAACTTTTCGTAGCTAGTCTTTGAAAAGTATTAAGGAATTAAGTAGCTAGCCTTTCAGGTACGGTGGAACGTGGATGGACCAGATGAAGGAGGAGGAATATAGCTGGAATTTTGTGCCCATGGAGAGGGACGTGCATGCTAATGTGCATGGAGATGGACCATTTCCTTGCCCGTCACAGTCAGGAGACCAAGGTTTGGTCGCGCTTACACATTTGCCTAGTGGAGATGATTGATATCGCGGGGCTATAGCTGCAGTTGGGTGTGTGAGCTCTCCAATTTGAGAGAGTGTGACAGTGATGACGGATTGCGCTAAGCATTACCTTACGTAATACTTTATCGGCACAATAATGAAATAAGGCGACATATTTTTATGTCATATTTATGGGGAGGGCTACACATCTGCCGGCTGATTTTTTAAAAGATTGGTCGGGCGCTAACTGTCTGATTTGACGCATTGAGCGGCCGAGCGCTATCATCCACCATTGCAACACATGCCTTTTTGCAAAAATTTCTTGTAACAGACACATTGTTGCATAATTTTTTGCAACAGATGTCTTGTTGCAAATTATTTTTTTTGCAACAAACATCTTGTTGTAGGTCTTTTTAGAAATTATCTGCAAGAACTGTCTTGTGCAGACTTTTTTTTTGCAACCGAGAGCTTGTTGCAGGATTATATTTCAACAAAACGAAGCCGCGTCACATTACTGTAGTCGCTCGTCGCCAAGATTTGCAACAACACCGTTGTTGCTGAAATAGGTGCTTGCACTTATCTCTATGCAAACGACACATGGCACGCGACGGTGGCGGCGGATCCGTCGTGATTATCAGTCAGCTGAGGGTAATCATTTCCCTATATTTATTTAGTATTATTGTTGTTGATATTATTTCAATAATCCTGATCAGACATTATGAACTTTGATTTATTTATTTTTTGAAACGAATGTGGTAGGGAAATCTTCTACAATGATTTTTTTTGTTTTGGAAAGAATAATAACTCAAATTCTATCAATCAGGACTTGAACCTGGGTGGCTGGGCCATACATCCACTCCCCTAACCAACTGAGCTTGGCTCACTTTTTAATATACTCCCTCCATTTGCTTATACAAAGCCACTATAAAATATATATTTTGCATCTATACAAGGCCACCGACAATAATTGAGGCAAAATTAATAATATTTTCTCGCACTAGCAACATGTTTAATACTTGCATGCATGCAGTCATAATGACCGCCATCTATTTCCTCCACTCTGTATTAATGATCACAGTAAACGAAAAGAAAAGCTGATTTGCAAAGCATACATTAAATTTTACATTGGTATCTATAATCTGAGTTTGTGGCCTTGTATACAAAACTGGAGGAAGTATGATCTTTAGAAAAATAATACACACTATATTATGAAATGAATGAAGTATTAATTAAAATACTTTGCTCTAAGTGACGGTGTCGCCGCGGATATAGCATATGAGATGTGCTAGTGGCGTAACTTGTATAGTCTCAACGCTACAAATTAATTTTCCCTTTGTGGCGATTAGCCATGAAGCCACTCCTACCTTCAAATCCAGTCGTGTTGAGGGTCGGCGCCACTACTGCGAGCATATCCGCATCCCGCTCCAGCGTCACTGGCGGCATTTACTGACCACCGCTAGTAATCTTTTTTGCATCACTGCATGCCTGCCATCTGTGAGCAACTACATGTCCACCAGACGTGTGCAATTGTAGTTCGGTCTTGCACAACTATGTTTACATTTTTTATCTTTTATCTTTAATTAAAAGTAAACAATTATATTCATGGATTAACATGAATTAAGGAAAAAATACAAAAAACATTGAGAAAAAACTAATATTAAAAAGAAATAATATGTCGATAGTCTAATTCGACTTAGATCGAACCTCACAAAAAAATTCCATGTGCATCCTTTTGCTTTTGAAGCGCAAAGAAATTGCTCACTAGGGTGGAGACAACCTAGAGCGGACTTGTGAAGCATGGGGGCATTGGAGCACACTTTTTAAACATCTCAAAAATTGTGCTTAAAAGTTTAAAAGAAAGTTGAGCTGTTTTACATGAATATGTATGCATGTGGTCAAAGTACCTGTTAATTCCCGTACAATAATATGTTACATTATACATTGTACAAAAAAGACAAAAATCCTGCCCAAAATCAACAAAAATAACAAGCTCATTTTTTTTGTGTATGTGTCTTGTTTATAAATCTCACATACAAGCACCTATGTTGATAAATTTTTGCACAGTTATACAACACCTCTACATATGGATGTACACCAAATTTTGAAAAAAAAAATCAAGCCATAAATATCAACGTTTTTTAACTTAAAAAACGGGCATAATTCGCTCATGCTCCAAAGTGAGTATTCAAGAGGAACTGGAAAATATGTGGATGAACTTGGGTACGTATGAACCCACTTCGAAAAACACATTTCTAAAGTCAAAAAGTTCTGAAAAAAGTTGCACGCATACATCTCCATGTTCTATGTGGGCAAAGAAAGTATTGCGGAAAAACAACTTTTTTTGGCCTGTACAAAAATACAAAAAATATATGTCATGGAACGCTATTTAGAAGTACAAAATTTTGACCCTTTTGCGAAGACAAAATAGAAACACATTTTTCCGCAGAACTTTGTGCCACACAAATATCTTGCGAACATGTACACGTGAAATTTTGTTTTGATTATTTTTACATTTTAAAACATGCTTCTAATGCATTTTTAAAAAAACGGGTTCATATGTACCCAGGTTCAGGACGCGCCTTCTCAGAGACAACCTCAGAGCATCTACAACCAGAACCCCCATAACCGTCCCAAACACCCGTGCGGACTGCCCGGTCAGTGCTCGAACTAGTTTTGGCCACAAAACCAGGCTCCCCATAGCCGGCACAAACACCTGGACGGGCCAACACTCCCCATATCCAGCCCATATCTAGGGCGGATATGGGGAGGCCCGAATGCGCCCGGGCAAACCCACCACATCATAGACAGATAGGGCCCACTCGGGGATACGAAGAGACCGTTGGTCCGACGGGTACCTCCTCCGATCCACGCCGCGTGGAGCCGCTTCGACATGCTGCCCGAGTGAGTAGGCCTGCTATTTAAGCCGGGTAGCGGCAGCCGAAACCCTATCCGCCGCCGCCACTTCCAATCCGCCCACCGCACCTTCCAGAGGCGTCGGATCACCGCCTACGCTACACTCACTCGGGAGCACCGTCTGCAGCTACTACTGGAGGAGATCCAGGCGACACGAGCTCCTCTCTTTGATGCATGCCTTCCTCCGGATTCGCCGGAGCCGGAGGAGGAGAAGGAGCAGGCGGGGGAGGAGTAGGTGGAGCAGCCGCTGAAAGCGGATCCCATGGAGGAGGGGAGATGGAGGAGGAGGAGGTAGAGGTGAAGCCAGCTACGGCTTCGTCATGGCGAACACGGAGGCGGCGTACGAGGCCTCTCAAGCGATGGAGATGGCGGGGCAGACCGCCATCCTCGACCTCGAGTCCATCCTGGATGACGCCTACATCGAGGTCAACCGGTGATTCATCCGGCAAGAACAGGCGGCGACAAAGGTGTTGTTCGCCGAACTGGACGGGAAGGCGGAGAGGGGGGGAGGGGAGGAGCTGGAGCCTCCACAGGCACAAGAGCTATCGCACTTGCCCGTCTACCCTGCGTCGTGCACGGAGATCGTCAACATCTCTGATGATGAGTAGTTTTAGCTATGTACGCAGTATGTAGGCTGTTATCTGCATGGCTAGAATGTATTTGAGTTATGAAGTTTGAGGTTCACAGTTGTGACGGACGTTTGTTGTGTGCTGCCTGGTCATTGTCCGTGGCCGTGCCCGGGCGCGTCCGCGGGTTTTTGGGGGGCGGATTTTGATGTTTGCGGTTGTAGATGCTCTCACTACCTTGTGGAACATGTACAACGGGGTGTCTATTGGTCATTTTACTCTTCAAATGTTAGGTTTCCAGACATGGGTGGGTCCTAAATATATTGATAGACATCCATACATTTAGAATGGCGGGACCAACTATAGTTGCTAGATAAACATCAAATATAGATCTCTGATAAATAAATAAAGAGTTTTGTTTCAGCACACCCTTCTTTAGAAAGGTTTGCTGATTTAGATGCAAATTAAAGGTGGAGATTATAATTACCCCTCCAATCAAAATGATTAGATTTTTATCACCTCTTGTTTAATCCATTGGGAGAATAGGGATCACAATTAGTTTATTGTGAATGTACCTGAAAACTCTTTTTAAGTAACTTCAAGATTTGTGTAGATTTTCTGTTTTCTAACAATTGATAAAGTCACCACAGATGGCTTCGTGGTCGACGGAAACGTCTCCTCCCACTAAACGCACATCGTCCAAAGGTCTGAAATAAATGCAGAAAAATGCGAGCACCAACATAAGTTTAGAACTTGATCTCTGGTGGGTTGGTTTGCCCATGGCTATAGTTATTGCTGCAACTTTTCGTAGCTAGTCTTTGAAAAGTATTAAGGAATTAACTAGGTAACCTTTCAGGTACGGTGCAACGTGGATGGACCAGATGAATAAGCAGGAATATAGCTGGAATTCTGCGTCCATGGAGAGGGACGTGCATCCTAATGTGCATGGAGATGGACCATTTCCTTGCGCGTCCGGAGACCAAGGTTTGGGCGCGCTTACACATTGCAAAGTTGAGACGATGGATACTGGGAGGCGAGCTGTCGTTGGGTGTGTGAGCTCCCCAATTTGAGAGTACGAGAGTGACGACGGATTGCACTGAGCATTGCCTTACGATAATACCTTATATGTTCAATGATAATATACTGGGACGTATTTTTTATTATATTTATTTAGAGTTATTGTTTGATCAAACTTTATAAACTTTGACTTCTTCGGAAAGGAATGCGGCAGGGGAAATCCGTACAATAGGATTGTACTGGAAAGAATAAGAAATAAGACCCAAATCCTCATCCGTGAGGACTTGAACCTGATTGACTGGGCCGTACATCCACTCCCCTAATCAAGTGAGCTAGTCTCAGTTTTTAGTGTTTGATTTAGAAAATAATACACACTATATAATGAAACGAATGGAATATTAACCAAATGACTTTGCTCTATGCTATACAAAGAACCTGGCATGTGTGACACGTGTTGCTACGATGTTCGCTGTGTGCATCGCCAATGCAGAAACCAGACATTCGCTTAATGCAATTATATCATTTCGATATATCAATTAAATAAAAATGTCCTTATTGAGAGAGAAAATGCGGGCCTTTTTCACTGTTCTGACCTTATGAGGAAACTTTAGCACAAAATGAACTCCACACAAAACAATTTCACGATCTGACCCTTTTCAGAAACGCCAAAGGCAGTGGCGTTGCTGCACTATGAAAACGCCGAACTAGCTAGCATTGCAGGCCTGGTCGAGATGCTACGTGGCAGGGCTGAAACGCCAAAGTTTGTTGCGTTGCTGGAAACGCCAAGGGGGTGGGCGTTGCTGCCCAAGCATGCAACGCCAAGGATGGTTGGCGTTCACCTAGCTTTTCATATTTTTCATTTATTTATAAAGTGAAGCAACGCTAGCTAGTTCGGCGTTTTCAAATAGAGAAGAAACGCCACGTCTTGTGGCGCTATTAAAAGGGTCAGATTGTGAAATAGTTTTGTGTGGAGTTCATTTTGTGCTAAAGTTTTCTGAAAGGGTCAAAGTAGTGAAAAGAGCCGAAAATGTGTTGATGCGCTCTAAGCTATCCAATAATGCACATGTGTGGCCCAGGTAGCAATACCACCGGAGCTGGACCTGCAAACGCCTGTGGCACTGTGGCAGAGCTATAAATAGTCGTTCTAATGTGAAATGTATCTTGGCATCTCTGCAGCATCTGCTTTGAGTCAAGTTCCTTCTGCCCTGGCCTTGCGTCAACAGGTACGTACGTTGTTTTACTTTTTTTAAGAAAAGGTGCGTATGTTGTCCATGTATGATTTATCGTTTCTAGTCGTTTATTATGTACTCTTTCTTTGATATTTTCTGTAATGTAATTGATCTATATTACCACGCAAAGGTATACTTGATGCTTCAACCTTCTTATTATCTCTATTATTATTTATTCATATTTTGAAGAATTTCAATCTTTAGCCGAGTTAGCCAGACATGCTTTTTTGAGGATATGGGCACACGATGAAGAGAATAAATCATACTTTGTCACGGATTTTGTTAGCCAGACCAGCTATGTCAGCAATTTTATTTTTTATTTGGGAAATACGGATTGTGCTTTTGTACTAGATTTATGAGTATTGCTAGTCGGTCCCCTCCACCCCCTAATGATGATGTTGTTACATTAATGTGTTCTAATGTTTGGAAGGTTGGTACAAATGTGTTTCTGGCACACAAAATGTGTTGTGCATGTTAAAAGTCTACTCATAGTGAGGAGTAACTTTGAACATATGCATGTTACTAGTCGAAGTTACTCTCCACTGTGAGTAGTCTGTTATGGCATCAATTGTTGATGTGTGGTCCTGTTTATTTTCCCAAAGGATATGCTTTGATGGTGTCCTGATTTGGTGCAATGTCTTTGTAGATTTCAAAGCACTCAATGCCTCGTAAAGTTGTTAAACTCCATCGTCTTGAAGACCTCTTCTGTGAGACAAGTACTGATAAAAGTATGAAGCTACAAGTTTTGCAAGACATAACAGAGAATTTCTCGGTGGATACGGTGATTGGTAGTGGTGGATTCGCAGTGGTTCACAAGGTAAGTCGGGCTACTTGTTTATTTTTCAGTTTGTAGAAGCTTTTCAGTTTGTAGATTACACACCTATAACTGAAGAAACATATAGGGAAAGCTTGAAGATGGTTGTGTAGCTGTGAAGAAGTTCCACGAAGTACTAGAGTACAAATCATTTGAGCGTGAGGTTGACTGTCTGATAAGGATTAAGCACCAAAATATAGTACGATGTATCGGTTATTATGCTGGAGAACAAAAAAAGATGGTGATGATGGACGGCAAGAATCTTTTGGTAGGAGTTCGACACCAACTGATTTGTTTCGAGTATCTTCACAATGGAAGCCTTCGCAGGAATCTTGATGGTATGACAGGTGCCCGGCCTATTTTTATGTGTAAATTTCTCCAAATTATATCCCCCCCCCCCTCCAATTTATCAAAAAAAATGCACATACAAGGCATTGGCAACATCACACTTTTTTAAACATAATACTCCCTACTTTCTAGTTTGTTGGGCCTATCTCAGCTTTTGAAATGTTTCGGTTTGTTATTACTCCCACTTCTATTCCTCTTCATAACATGTAGATTTTTAGGCGCATTAAATTGCTACATCAAAAGATTAAAAGGAAATTGACGCATGCAACCTTCACTGCTCATTTAGCCTAGGCATGCATATGTGTACTTGTTTTCCTCAAAAAGAATCACGTTTGCATCAACCTAGGCACAAGATGTAGTCATCTATCACATCGCTTCCCCACTAATCAAAACCACTGCGAATCCACCACTACCAATCACCGTATCCACCGAGAAATTCTCTGTTATGTCTTGCAAAACTTGTAGCTCCATACTTTTATCAGTACTTGTCTCACAGAAGAGGTCTTCAAGACGATGGAGTTTAACAACTTTACGAGGCATTAGTGGTTTTGGTAGTGGTGATACGGTGATTTTGATTAGTGTGCTTGCTTTCCTCAAAAGAATCACGGTTGCATCAACCTAGGCACAAGATGTAGTCATCTATCACATCGCTTCCCCACTAGGGACCTTCTGAACTGAATATTTAAGAGAATCGATTCAAGAATTAAACTAACGAAAGCCTCTTTTCGTTGTACAATGTTATAGAGGGTTGGATACTGTATGGTCAGGGGCGTGTCCCCTAGCCATGTATCTTCCCAGAACCTAGTTGAATTGCTGTTCCAAAAGATGAATCATTCGGTTGCGCCATTACTACTGTGAGGGTCTTAGAGTGTAGATACTTGTTATGAAATAATTGTATTCATAGACCCTTGTCCTCAATAGAAAGTCTATACAACCATTTACTGAGTAGGCATATGTTCTTTTCCTCAAGGTTTCTATCCTTAAGCACCCTTGTTCCATCGGCCTATAGATTATATCCCACTTTGGCAACCTATATTTTGATTAAGGGAGTGTTTGGAGTCCCTCCGCTCCAGACTCCGCTCGCGGAGCTGACGGAGCTACAGGCTAAATAAATGGAGCTGGAAAATAGGTGCTCCGCAGATCCCTGTAATTTTGTGGAGCCTGTGGATAGCCGAAAAGGCCCCAAGTCTCATCGCTCTGCCAGGAGAAATGTGGTCCATAAAAGTCTAATATTTTTCGTACACCCATATGTACCTCAAAGAAAGTCAATAGGAACATTGGCATACTTGTAAGCATGGAATTTATCAGGATTAGCTGACCCCATAATGCATAAGCTTGCCTGTCCAACAGCTAAGCTTTTTCTCAAATCAATCCTCTATGCAATTGCATTCTTTGTTGTTAAGTTTTCGGAGATGAATTGGTATTCCCTGATATTTAAATGGTAGAGAACCCAACCCACACCCAAACAATTGTCTATAGTTTTCCTGCTCTTCCTTGGCGCGTTCAAAACAGAACAGTTCACTCTTGCTGGAATTAATTTTCAAACCAGACAGTTGTTCGAAGAGACAGAAAACAAGTTTCATATTCCTAACCTTGCCAAATCATGTTCCATTAAAATAATAGTGTCATCAGCGTACTGAAAAATGGAAACCCCACCATCCACATGATGAGGGATAAGCCCACTTTCCTCACTGTCCTCTTTGGCTCGATCAATTAGGACCGCCAACATATCGGCCATGATATTAAACAAGATTGAAGACATTGGATCCCCCTGCCTCAGTGCCTTGTGTGTCGGGAAATAACGACTTATGATGTCATTAACCTTTATCTCAATGTTTTTTTTGTACAGAGGATTCTACCTGTTTCCTTCAGGCCACATCAAAACCCTTCATAAGCAAGGCCTACTGCAAAAATGGCCATTTAACCTTATTGTATGATGTTTCAAAGTCCACTTTGAAGACAACTCCATCTAGTTTCTTTGAGTGAATTTCGCACAAGGTTTTGTGAAGAATGACAACACCCTCCAGGATATTTCGTTCCGGCATGAACTCCGTCTGAGTTGGCTGCACCACAGTATGCGCAATCGAACATCGTAAGAAGGACCCAAACATACAAACTAAATTTGCAATGTAGTCCTTGAGTAATGGGCTTCTGTGGCAAACCAAATCCGCTGTGGCCAACGAACCACTTCGGCCGAATTGATGGTTGTTGCCACTCCTCGACCTCGAAGACTACCTGGAACAAGAGGGCGTTGATGTCAAAATCATAGTCACAACTGCCTTTCTACTCCGTATATATTGGCATTGTGGCCCGTAGGAGAACGGGGCCAGTACATGAGGTGGCCTATTACAAGCTCTAGGGCGGAATTCAGTAAAATTATGCCTACGCAAATGCTTTGCTTTGTTGAACATGGAGCCTAGTACCCCAGAATCATAAAAAATAAGCCCCTTCCTAAATTTGATAAGGCTTCTAAACTAGTTATCCTATAACTAGCTCAGAAGCCCCAATGAACGAGTGACGATTTATGAGAGAAGCTCGGGAGGAGCCAGCTTATTTTTTAGGCCGCGAAAAGAACTCGTGCCCCAATGAATCAGTCACAACCCACGCAGATGACGCAGCTTATGCACATCGTCCTACGACATTAGGGTTCTCAAACAAAAAACAAAAAAATCCTACAACATTGGGGCTTCTCCACACCCGCCTTTGCCTTCACACGATAGTCGCCGCTGCCACCTCCACACAATAGTCGTCCACCACATTGCCATATTGATCCATGCATGACGAATTGCTCTGGAACGCCGAAGAGATGACATGTGCATCATCTCTTCTCCGACCATGGCTGCCGCCTACAACCATGAATTCATTATCATCGTCGATTCCCTGGCTCCCCGGCATCTTAACCAAGCTCATCGTGATCACGCAATTGTTTCCCCTCCTCTCTCGCCTCCTCGTGTCTCGTAGCCTACCGCCTTGCGCCAACCTAGGCTGCTGCTGTTCGCCATCACCATGGCCGGTCCGCTTGGTCTCACCTAGGCTTCTCCACGATTGGTCTGGTCCTCGAAAACTTGACCGCGATGCTCTTCGGTCTGGTCCGGTCCGGTTCGAACCCCCGACGGCCGGTCCAAACAGCGGCTAGATCAGGGACCGGACCATGTCCGCCCAGAGTGGTGCCGCCACAACACAGTCCGTATTCATACACCTGGAGAATAGAACTAATCTAATGAGTTCTCTCATGCTTTTCTTCCAATAGATCGGTTAGCATTGAGCTAGGCATGTAGGCCGACCAAAATAAGGCTAGACATGTATAGCCACTACATGGGTACAAGTCGTAATTAACGACACACTAATTTCCCAGGGGATTGGTTCTTTTGCCCCACTTTACATGGGGTTTTATGATTTGCCCTAGACTTGTCTAAATGGTAAGTGGCCCCGGCCCCACCCGTCATTCTCGAGGTGGGGGGGGGGGGGCAAAAGATCCCATTTCTTCTGATTTCCCCTTTTATCGATGTGTGGGTCGATGAAAAATAGATGATACACCGTGCATTACTGCGAAAATTAGTTGCAACATATTATTTTGATGAGATTTGGTTGTCTAGATTTGTATATTAGAGTGAAGACTAAAATAGATCTGATGAATAGAATATAAGTAGTATATCTGATGCATATTAAAAGAAATAAAAGTGCTAGGTCGATGAAGTGGGATGTGTGCATGTTGAGAGCAATAGTAGAAGTATCATTTCTCGTGCATGTTGAGTGAAATAACAGTAGTGGGGTAGATACAGCGGGATGTGTGGTGAGGTCACGTGCATGCATGTTGAGATAAATAGAAGTAGTGGGGATCAACTATTTATGTATATATGAAATACAAATAACTGAAATTCTACAGTGTGAAATGAAACTTTAAAAGCTTGTAATTTTGAGAAAGACTTTGACCAACTTAATGGACTTGGTTATAATTTTCTGAACATTATTAATTTGTTTAATTGATAGACGACTATCATTGTTGGAGTCAGTGGAACATGTGTTATGATACTATCCGAGGAATTTGTCTCGGTCTGCACCATCTTCATGAGCACAGGATACTTCATGGAGATATCAAACCAGATAATATACTGCTTGGTGATGACATGACTCCAAAAATTGCGGATTTTGGTTTGTCAAGGCTGTTGGAGCAAGGAAAAAGCCGAATTCTCATTGAAAAAAATATGGAACACAGTAAGCTAAGTCTCCATTGAAATTTCATTGTTTAGTCAGAGAAATCATTCATCCATGTATCTGATTGTATCAATTTTCATGCAGGGGATACACCGCACCAGAGTACACAAACAATGGGGAATTTACTATCAAATCAGACATATATAGTTTGGGTGTTTTAATAGAAAACATACTAAATAATGGACAACACACGATATCCATGGATGATACAGTAAGAAGATCCCCCCCCCCCCCCCCCCCGCGTCTTTGTAGATAGTGAGACTATAAGATGAAGCAAGAGCATCGTCAGCAAAACCCCTAAACTTTGAAACGCACGCAAGGAAAACCCCTAATTATTAGACCCCATGTTTTTTTTAGAACGAAGGCTCAGGACGAGCCCGGCTTTGAATTAAAAAAGCCATCAACCGGCCAGGATTACAACAAGCACCAAGTACAGAGACGAACACAGAAAACAGCTAAAAGGGTACAAGAGTGCTGTGCTAACAGCTAATAGGCTTCCTACCATCCACAAGCAAAGATGCAGCATCTAAAGAACAAGACCAGCTTGGAGACGTTGAAGCCCTCCACCGAGTGAGATCCACCCCACCGAGACACCATCTGACCTTGAGGAGACCCAGCTAGCAAGCGGGGGTGACGATGGCAGCTCCATGGGCTCCGGCCGAAGCGGCGACAACCTCCTACATCTCCGAAAGGGGCTCCCTAGCCCCTCGCCTGGCACGAGGCGCTGATCCGTCGGACGATGAGAACGCTCTCCCAAGAGCAAAGGTGTACACCCGACGCCATGGCCACACGAAATGCCATACCAGAGCACCATCAACACGCGTCGCCGAGCTCAACGAAGGGCAACATGGCACTGGGAGGGAACCAACACGCAAGGAGAAGCAAAAGCACGGTGGGGCTGCCGATGACAGAGCAACAATGGAGTGGAGCCACTGGACTGAACATGGAGACGAAGCTGCCAAACGCCCACCAGCTCCAACCATGTCGCCGCCAGACGCCCACCAACCAGATCGGACTCACCACCGCCCCAAACTCACCGAAGGCGGCACCACCATGGGGGTGACGGCGCCGCGAGCGTCGCTGCCGCCCAATCCAAAGGGATTTGGGTTTTCACCCCGGTATACGAGCAGGGGAACGAGGCAGAGGGGGAAAGGGATAACCTTGACGGCGCCTACAAGTAGGAGACGGCGCCCTCAGGCGTCGCCGTCGTCGTGGCCGGCAGAGCCAGCCATGGATTTCTCCGGGCTCCACGTCTTCCCCACCCCTAGCACAGACGCGGCGCCGGCAGCCTGGGCCAGCCGGAGACCAGATCTGACAGGGGCCGAAAGGGTTGGAGACGGAGGCGTCAGATCCGGGACGGGCGCCCCCGCGGCCACCGCGCCCCACAGCCACCACCCGCCGCCGCCTTGCCACCCGCGCGGCCAAGGAGGACGGCCAGCACTAGCGACGGCCGCTTGCTGAGGTCGCCGTCGCTCCACCACCCGAGGCCGCCGCCGCCTCGGCTCCAAAGCCCCCTGCACGAGACAGGGCGGAACAGATCCTCGCCACCACCCTTCCCGGGCGGACGCGCAGCACTCCGGCGACCCCCTCCGGTGGTGGCGAGGGAGAGGAGAGTGGGGGAGGGGAGGCTGGCGGCGGGCTAGGTTATCACCGCCCGAGTCGCCCCTGCGGGAGCGACGCGGGGGCCGGGCCAGAGAGTTACACTCGTGTGATATTTCTAGACCCCATGTTCCACTGTCCTATATTTTATTAATTTTGTCTAACTAACTGTATACATCGACATAAGTACGTAACATGTTTAGCTTGCTAATTATATTGGCCCACATCTGAATACCGACCACCAACATAATTACTAGCTAGCTGCCTAATCAGAAAATATTCGCTCTAAATCAACAAATATTTAACAGATGCTATGATTAGTACAAATTACACTATCATTAATTAATTGGCAAATAATAGCATACGAACACCCTAATTCTTGAACATGTTAATTCCAATTTTTTTATGGGTTGGTACATAATTATGATTAGCGCAAAGGGTGGACGTAGAGGGCACCCAAATAAGGTGCCCTTGGTGTACGGCCCCTTCTAGGATTGGGAATTTTTTTGGGGGGGGGGGGGGGGGGATGGGGCTATGTATTTGGGCGAGTGGAGTCAAAGTTTATCTTGACGGCAAGTTTACCCCCACACTGTTTTGCTAATAAAAATGTAGCTGGGCAAGTGGAGTGGAAGGTTGGACCAGCTCGATGCATCTGAGAAGCACACACAACTGGAACAAGTGAGAGCATGCATCGACATATCAAAAAGGTGCAGACAACATGAACCAGAGAGTAGACCTGTTACACAGGATATCCTCGGTTCCCTTGGTGTTGACACTTCTTCCTTACCGGTATCGGTACAGCCGGTATATGATCATTCCAATTTCATTTCGCGAAAACATGTGACTTCTCCATTATCATAAACGTAGACGTGTGTCGTCATTGCCCTTACTTGTTGGAGGTATGGTCTCTTAGTTCAAGTTAAGTGAGAAGCTGTTTTTGTATCCCAGCAGGCATCAATCACAGGCATGGAGTCAATGGTGCAGGCCGAGCCATCATTGGAGGGAGAAACCGGCCGCACGTCCAAGATGCTTCAATCGGAATCGTTGCTGATTGCCAACAACAAGCCCCGTCACTGGAGATGGATATCCCTCCCAGATTCCAGGTTTGCTCACCAAACATTCAAACCAGAGAAATGCTCTCAACGACCGTATTCAGATCAACAGTTTCCAGTTCCCGGGCTTGATTT
The DNA here is from genome assembly GCF_018294505.1 of Triticum aestivum. Lineage (NCBI taxonomy): Eukaryota > Viridiplantae > Streptophyta > Magnoliopsida > Poales > Poaceae > Triticum > Triticum aestivum. Next base: position 24,620,746 of record NC_057799.1, read on the forward strand.
TGTTTTGTTCCGTGACAAGGTTTGCCAAGTATGCGGAGCTCCTGAGTGTGTACTTCCTCGCGATCAGCGGAGAGGTCTCACCAGCAGACCTTTGCGCCGGTGCAAGCTACACCGTTTACCTAGTGTACAAGCTGGCGAGCAGCTCCTGTGGCTTGAGAGGTTTCGTGCAGACGTCGTCGCTTAGGCTCCACGGGGAGCATACCGTCGCCACCAGCAAGGTTAGCCTCGGCCAGGAAGCGTGCGCATCGGACAGCGATGTTACCTACCCTGTCCCGAGGAGCGATGGCTGGTTGGAGCTTAAGCTGGCGGAGTTCACAAATGATGACGAGATGCGACAAGAGAAGGGGGTGATCGTGGATCTCCGTGAGGAGAACGTCGCCGTGGAGAAGAGAGGACTCATCGTGGAGGGCATGGAGTTCAGGAGCAATTAGCTGTGCTCATGTCATTTGTGGCCATGCTATTCAGGGATTTGATATGTAATAAGCCCAGCTTGGCAAACATACATTCATGTTAGTCTCAAATCACGTAAATTTCTTACTGTTAAACCAAAAGCATTATGTTCTACTTGTATTTTCTTATATTTAGATTTTTTTTTCTTGTAAGCACATGAACACTTGTTCAGATGAACTTGAACAATTTTTTCAATACACAAACATCATTTTGTTTTAAGTTCTACCAACCATTTCTGTCACATATAAGAACAAATTCCAAATAAAGACATGATTCTTGTAATATCCACATGGTTTTTTTTTCTTATTTTTGATATAGCTTACAATTCATGCCGAATAGTACATGAATAACTTTTTGCGACACATGAATGAATCTTTTGAAATATAATAATATATATTTTTAAATACACATACATTTTAAGAAATACAAAATTATATATTTTAAGCACACATGGCCAATTTTTTTCAATTTTATTATTTAAAATTGGAAATATTTTAAAAAAATTATCATAAAACTTGTTCCTGCTCGATGGGTCATTCTAAATGGCCGCTGCAGCCGAGCCAGTTTTGTTGCTTGCGCTAGAAGCGAGGCAAAAAGGGTGAAATGGACTGAAAGTGAGGTACACAATCGAAGCCGCTTCCTATTTGGCACTTTAGGGTGCCGGTTACTGCCCCTACTCCCCCTTGTCATTGGGCTGGGACCATTTGCTTCTTCCTCTTTCTTCTTCTCTTCTCTAATCCAACCGCACCCAGCAAGCCAACACCTATTTGCCGCCTTATGTACCATTTAAAGGCAATTCAGTACATGGCACACACCCCTTCCCCTTATTTACGTTCTAACTAGCAAAACCGTCCGTGCGTTGCGATGGGAGAAAAAAAAATCATATTTTTCAATAATCTTGACCACATTTTGCTGCATCACCAAGATACATTATCACTCTCATTTTCTGAAATCATGAACAATTTTTAAAATCATGAACTTTTTTTAAACTTGTGAACATATCTGAAATCATGAACATTTTTACAGATTTTCAAACATTTTTTAAGATCATGAACACTTTTTAGCGAGGAGTGCGCGCGTTGAGGAGAGAGTTGACTTTGTGCGAAGGGATAAGACAAATCTGATGGCCACCAGCACTTACATCTGACTGTTCGAAAGCGACGGGCCAAACCCCTGGTCCGTCGGCCGATGTGTAGTAGTGGCCTTACTTTTTAGCGGTCGCAATGAAGGTACCTAAGCATGCCACCTCCACCAGCTCGCGTCGGTGGGCCCTAAAAGTCATACACACATCGCCATCAACCTCTGTCCCATGACCGTCTCCGGATCACCAAGGTTAGGTTTGCCCACACCTCTTTTTATTTAGGTCATGTTGCATAATTCTCATAAATGAGATAATTCGAGGTACAATATTAGTATGTTTATAATTATTTTCTTTGTTTACCTTATTATTATTTATTACCAAATACATTTGATAATATAGTTCAACAAACTTATCTTCATGCCTGGCACATCAATCATTCCATCAAATTATATTTTGTGCAAACTTGAGCGTTCAGGACCTCTAAAAGATTTGTTTTGCCTTTGTGTGATAACCTTTAGGCTACACTAGTCAAAGTGATGTTGCTACAAGGACCATGGTGCAATGTATGGTTGGCAACAACTAACAAGACACCGACAATACTTTGTAATATGGTGCAATTAACAAAGCGGTGGTCTCTGGTTACATGATCCCAAACTCCAAACCTACAGGTTGTAGTGTTGACGATTGAGGACTAGGGCGAAGCCATGGCGGCAGTGGAGGAAGCGGTCATAATAGTCGAGTGGCAAGAGGAAGCACACAACGAGTCTAGGTTGGTGCGAAAAAGGCAGACTCATGTCAACATTGTCTGTGGCGGGCACGGAAAAGGCAAAGGAGGCGCAGAAGAGGGAGAGCATGTGCGGAGGAAGGCAGAGGAGGGTCTCCCCAGGAGGTCATCATATAGCAGAGGCACCATGGAGGACTTTTGTGTATGATTCAGGGTTCTAGTTGACTCCTCTCATTTCATTCGGCTAATAAGATATCTTGGGCCAGGTCTAGATGGGCCAAGCCCATATACCACACTAGCACATGATCCTTGTGGACCATTCCTTTTTTTTTGGTAAAATGGCAACAAAAGCATGAGTCAGCCCAGCCCAAGGCGCAATGCCAAAAGACATAGCATCCGAAAATTGCGAGATCGTCAGGCTAAGCCAACACCGATCCGCAAGACCCACACTACACACGCACCGCATATGGTTACAACTTACAAATACAATAATGTTGCTGTTTGTTCTATTTTCTATTGTAAACAACTGCGCGAGGCTAAGACACATCCCACACAATCATGAGGTCAGTAGACCATGTTCACTACCACTGGATTCCCCAAATACAGAGCCGCCATACAAGTGCAGGTGCAGCGCAGAGGAAAATTACAAGATGCTGAGGAGGATGCGGGGTGTTGATGTAGGGCATGAAGAAGGGGTGGCTCATATCTGTCTCATCAGAGAAGACGCTGAGGAGGGGGTAGGTTGTCATGGCAACCGCGGAAGAGGCGGCGCCTGACGAGGCCCTGCCAACACTTGCAAACAAGGGAGGAACAGAAGAGGGAGGAGGGCTAACATGGAGGTAGATTTTATCACTAAATTTGCGCTCTACCTGCTGTTAGGAGTATTTTTTTGGACAGGAATAGCATTCTCAAACGGAAGATGTGAAGAAATAAAGTCTACGGGATTAGTATCCCAAACGGAAGTCAAGAAGGCAGGCCTTGCGAAGCAGTCAACCACCTGGTTTGCATTGCGATTACAAAATCACTCGGCGTGGCATCCATTCCAAAATGGTTCGTGGCACCATTCGGTGCTTCCATGAGATATCAAGCAATCAGATTTCCACTACATCCTAGGTGCAGCCAAACTTTTTGTTGACACTATTAGCTGCTTCCAGGTAGAGCTAAAGAACATAGAATCAATCTAGGCAGCACCAGCCGCAGAATGCAGAATCCATTACATAGTCCAGGGGACACCTAAAAAGTGGCAAACGATATTAAACCAAAACGGACACAGGGGCACAGGGCAGCACAACACCACTTCCCCAGCTCCACCATCTTGGCTACGATCAAGTCAAGATCAACCTCCAGCAGCTTCCTCCCCCCAAAGAGCCGCTGGTGCTGCAAGAAAAAAAAAGGAGCATTTCATGCATGGCATCCTGCTCACCGGGTTGTTGCACAAGTTTAACTTCAAAACTCAGGTCGCCAAAACAGAGCCCAAGCCACCAAGGATGAACAGAGCAAACCACACAAATGGGCAGCTAAGAAAATAGGTGGCCGACAGTTTCAATGTGCTCAGAGAAGGGGCAATGCCAATTGCCCGTACCATACTCTATCCGGAATGACTTGCAAGGTGAATTATCCTGCTTTTTAAAGGGAAATATGATGCCCGTGTAAGTCAGAGCTCTATACATCGACTTGCGGTGTAGATTTTGTTAGCAGTGAGCTCCCACACAGCAGTCATCCTGATTAGGCGAGGGTGATATTAGAGTAATATTACACAGTTAGTACAAGAAGTTGTCGCGGATACACAAGTTAGTAATGTTGCATAAGTGATGCACAACCAGTGGTCCAAATCAGCCTGGGAGGTGAGGGTGCGGTGGTACTAGAATGAACCTCCTGTGCTCAGTCATCTCATCACAATCGCACCGTGTCTCTGTCATGCTTGATGTTGCTCATGACGTACTTCGCGTTGACGGCATACCCGCCCTACCCTGTTGTGCTCCCAGCCTCCCACACAAACTGCTCGAGGAGCTTCCGCGTGCTGCTTGACTGCTATAACCTCTTCCTTATAACCCACAACGGCCTCGCACACGTCCTCAACCGGTAACACTACCAGCTCCTAGTTTGGGATCCTGTAAACAGTTGCTGGACCGACAACCGAGTTCATTGCACCATGGTACAAAGTACGATCAGCTTCTTCTTACCAACATTACATTACACCACAGATCTTGTAGGAACATCGCAACTGACTAATGTAGCCTAAAGATCATCAAACAAAGGCAAAGCAAAAAAATTTAAAGGGCTACTAGGCTCAAGTTTGCACAAAATCTAATCTAATGAAATATTGGCGTGTAATACGATTGGTTCAATGAAGTATATTAATTAACTAATAAATTCAAGTAACAAATAAAAAAGGTAAAAGAAAGAATTATAACGTACTACTACAATACTTGAAGTCACCATCTCGTTTTTTGATAAGAAGCAAGCAACATGACCTGAATAAAGAGAGAAATTGGCAAAACTAACCTGGGCAATGCGGAGTCAGCCATGGGAGGAGGGTTGGTAGTAGTGGGTGTAAGGCTTCCCGAACCCATGGTTAATTTGTGCTGCCTAATGTGGAATTGAGGGCCCAGAAGCGATACACACATCACTATCAACCCTCCGCCCATAGCCGTCTCCGGATCACCAAGGCTAGGTTTGCCCACACCTCTTTTTATTTAGGTCATGTTGCTTAATTCTCATAAGTGATATTGTGATTCGAAGTAGAGTATTAGTATTTTTATAATTATTTTCTTTGTTTATCTTATTTTTATTTATTACCAAATACACTTGTTAATATAGTTCAAAAAACTTATCTTCGTGCATGGCAAGTCAATCATTCCATCAAATTATATTTTGAGCAAACTTGAGCGCTGTGGCCCTCTAAAAGATTTGTTTTGCCTTCGTTTGATAACCATGGTGCAATGTATTGTTTGTAACAACTAACAAGACACTGATCATACTTTGTATTATGGTGCAATTAACAAAGTGGTGGTCTTGGTTACAAAATCCCAAACCACAAACCAACATGTTGTAGTGTTGCCGATTGAGGACGAGGGCAAGGCCATGGTGGCAGTCGAGGAAGAGGTCATAATAGTTGAGTGGCAAGAGGAAGCACACAACAGAACCACAAATCAAAAAGGGTTGACTAATGTCAACATTGTCCTTGGAGGCACGTATGAGGCACCCGAGGCACAGGGGAGGGAGAGCATGTGTGTGGGAAGGCAGAGGAGGATAGGAGTGGGCAAAAAACCGAGAATCGAAGACCGAAGCCGAAAAAATCGTAAGCAAAGCCAAAAAAAGACAAGGGCCGAATGTTCGCTGGTTTGCTCAGTTAGCAAACATCAAAAACCGAAATTGCTTCGATGACGTACACCGAATTAAACGAATATTATATTACAGGCCAACAAAACTAAACCTAAATTCAGAAAAAGCTAAATCCCAATATGCCATCCATGAAGCTTTCCCAGCCTTTTTGTCTACCCATGCACACAGCACCCATGCAGCAGCCGCAGCTTATCTCGATGCGCTCGAGGCTTCACGCACATCACCTAGAGCCGCCATCTCCATTTGTGGATTTGCCCACGACCCGCAATCCCAACAACCGGCGCCCACGGCTCCAACGCGTAGCTTCCATATTGCCGCGGTGCCCGGCGCCCATAGCATCCACCCGGCGGCGACCAGCGCGCCCATGGCTCCCACAAGCCACCGGCACCCGACGCCCATAGCTCCCACGTGGCGGCGACCAGCGCGCCCATAGCTCCCACAAGCCACCGGCACCCGACGCCCATAGCTCCCACGTGGCGGCGACCAGCGCGCCCATGGCTCCCACGAGCCATCGGCACCTGATGCCCATAGCTCCCACGTGGCAGGGACCAGTGCGGCCATTGCTCCCATGAGCCACCGACACCCGGCGCCCATAGCTCCCATAGGACGGCGGCCAGTGGCACACATGGCTCTCACGAGCATATACGGTTGAATTTCAGGCCAAAGATACCGAGGCTAACTTGCTACGATCGTTGGTATTAAATCAAAACAAAGCTATAATACTCTTTCCTTACAACTTCAAGTGAGTGTTACTGTCTTGTGCATATTCGGTTTCCCTTATTAGTCGAGATTATAGTAATGTAATTGATGAGTTATGCATGCACGCGCAGGTTCCACTATATTCTCCTAGAGATTAAGCTTGAGCAGGGACTAGTAACCGTCTTAGACTCGAGACGAAAAGATCCCCAGGAGTATGCGGACATGACTGAAATGCTCGAGAAGTAAGTTAAATCGATCATTATCGCACCATATCGGCAACTTTGTTCATTTCCTGATATCAAGTAATTGTTTTCTTTGTCTGACAGGGTTTGGAAAAAATTCACCTCAAAAGCTCCGGGACTGCCGAAGAAGCTGCAATTTAAACACCCGAAAGTAAGTACTACTAGCATGTTCCGCGTATCTCCTAGTGATTCAAGCGCTAGTTTCATCAATACCATTTATAGCATGCTTGCTTATCAGTTTGATTGACCTCTATTTTTTGTAAAGTGGTTGTGGCAGGAAGCCGGGAATAATTACGGTGGATACTACGTTTGCGAGTCCATCCGCTACACGACCTATGAGCGGGGCTACTCTGACAAACAATATGAAGTGTGTAAATAATAATATTCACAATTTTATTTTATTACCATCATTTTTGTTGAGTTTCATTTATTCATATATATGTATTGACCCCCTTCTTCAAATTAGATGTTTCGGATGCGGAATGAACTCCTACCACCAGATCGTTTGCGAGCAATTCAAGAGGAATTGGCGGTATTCTTTCTTGAACACGTGATCAATAAAGACGGAGAATACCATGTGGACCCTGAGTTCATATATAATTAGGAGATTATATTGTAAGAGATAATTATATTGTATATATGTAGCCAGTAGCGTAGGATAGATATACGAGAACTTGTTGTTCGACCAATCTCTCGGAGAAGGAGAGGTGGTCGATATCACTTCTCTTTGTATGCATATGTTCATGACGATCTTCTGTTTCCTTCATTTTTGCTTACTAGCTAGCGTGTCGAGTCCTCTCTATACGTATAGTACGTAGCGTCGACCAAGCACGGAGATAAGAGAGGACACTTCTCTCTATTAATTAGCTAACCAACACAATATATGAAACACCTAAATTAACCCCCCAAAACCGCCTAAACCCACCCCTTTCAAAAAAAACTCAGCTCCTGCCAGCTGCTGACGCGTGGATGCCTATTGGTCCCGGTTGGTGCCACCAACCGGGACCAAAGGGCCTCCCGCCTGGGCTCGCCGCACCGGCGACGTGGAGGCCCTCTGTCCCGGTTCGTGTAAGAACCGGGACTAAAGGCCTAGGGCTTTAGTAACGACCCTTTTAGTCCCGGTTCAACAACCGGGACAAATGGGCCTTACGAACCGGGACAAATGACCCTTTTTCTACTAGTGACCCCTCCAATCAAAATGATTAGATTTTTATGACCTCTTGTTTAATCCATTGGGAGAATAGGGATCACAATTAGTTTATTGTGAATGTACCTGAAAACTCATTTTAAGTAACTTCAAGATTTGTGTAGATTTTCTGTTTTCTAACGGAATTGACAAAGTCACCACAGATGGCCTCGTGGTCGACGGAAACGTCTCCTCCCACTAAACGCACATAATCAAAAGGTATGAAATAAATGCAGAAAAATGCGAGCACCAAAATAAGTTTAGAACATGATCTCTGGTGGGTTGGTTTGCCCATGGCTATTGTTATTGCTGCAACTTTTCGTAGCTAGTCTTTGAAAAGTATTAAGGAGCTAACTAGGTAACCTTTCAGGTACGGTGCAACGTGGATGGACCAGATGAATAAGCAGGAATATAGCTGGAATTCTGCGTCCATGGAGAGGGACGTGCATCCTAATGTGCATGGAGATGGACCATTTCCTTGCGCGTCCGGAGACCAAGGTTTGGGCGCGCTTACACATTGCAAAGTTGAGACGATGGATACTGGGAGGCGAGCTGTCGTTGGGTGTGTGAGCTCCCCAATTTGAGAGTATGAGAGTGACGACGGATTGCACTGAGCATTGCCTTACGATAATACCTTATATGTTCAATGATAATATACTGGGACGTATTTTTTTATTATATTTATTTAGAATTATTGTTGTTGCAGTTTTCTAAATAATCATGATCAAACTTTATAAACTTTGACTTCTTCGGAAAGGAATGCGGCAGGGGAAATCCCTACAATAGGATTGTACTGGAAAGAATAAGAAATAAGACCCAAATCCTCATTCGTGAGGACTTGAACCTGATTGACTGGGCCGTACATCCACTCCCCTAATCAAGTGAGCTAGTCTCACTTTTTAGTGTTTGATTTATAAAATAATACACACTATATAATGAAACGAATGGAATGTTAACCAAATGACTTTGCCGTGGGAGGTTGTTGATGCGTGCCCGTCGTTTGGAACACCGATTCCTGCTGAGATTTTCCTCATGAGAATTGAAGGGTCATCGTTTTTATTGGTGGCTAAGGAAAATCAATCTAGATTCAAGATTTGAAGCTATATGAACTATTCTAAAGAACCGATCTAATCTTTGATTGATCGGGTGCCGCGCCCCCCGGAGAAAAGATTAATCTCCCCGGAGGCGACGCGCTGCGGAAGTGGTGAAGGATCTAGGATCGGCGTCATAAGACTAACCGCTCCAATACCATGTAGAAATTATAGGATGGATGAATATTGTATTTTTTTTATTGATCTAATCCTCATGGGGATTATATAAGTGTACTAGACTTGGAGGCAAGAAGCCCATGACTTAAAGCACAAGATGATATGTAAAATCCTAGTCTATCTCTAGTCTATACATATTCTAACACAGTCGTCTCGACACAATCACACCCTGTCTCTGTCATGCTTGATGTTGCTCAGGACGTACTTCACATGGGCGTCATCCCTCCAGGAAGCTACAAGGTTCGTCCTTGCCCTCCCAGCCTCCCACACAAACTGCCCGAGGAGCTTCCGCGTGCCGCTCAACTGCTATGACCTCTTAAAACCCACGACGGCCTTGCACTCGTCCTTTCTTTTTGGCGGGGGTAAAGGAGATTTTCATTACTCACGGGGGCCTCTCAGCCACTGCCAAGTTTACGATGAAGTCTAACCCCGAGTACAACCACTCTGCGGTTCAGGGGATACTACGGCAACACTACCAGCTCCTAGTTTGGGATCCTGTAAACAGTTACTGGACCGACGACGAGTTCATTGCACCATGGTACAAAGTACGATTGGTTGCTTCTTACCAACATTACATTACACCACGGTTCTTGTAGGAACATCCTGACTAATGTAGCCTAAAGATCATCAAGCAAAGGCAAACCAATTTTTTTAAAGGCCATGGGAGGAGGATTGGTAGCGATGGGTGTAGGGCTTCCCGGAACTCAACTCCAGCATGTGTTGTTATTAATTACTTCCAAATTAACCATAGCTTAGCGATGGGAGTACCTGCTAAGCTATGGTTAATTTGGGTTAATTTGTGCCGCCTAATATGGAATTGAGGCCTCAGAAGTCAGACACACATCGTTATGAACCATCCGCCCATGCCCGTCTCAGGATCACCAAGGCTAGGTTTGCCCACGCCTCTTTTTACCAAAGCCAAACCAGCCGGGCGAATAATTCAGCGGTCTGCAGTCTGTATAAAATCAGAAGACAGAGGCACCACATGCTACTTATTTCATAGCTGACATGCGCTTGACCCAAAATTTGAAGGCAGAGACCATGCCTAATTGTTTGACACATCCCACACAACCCTGATCACTCATGAGGTCAGTAGTCCACTAGTTCACTACCACTGGATTCCCAAAATGTAGACACTGAAATATTACATTTCGGCCTAAATATTTCAGGAATTTCAGTAGTACACAACAAATCAAATATTTTTCATTTTTTTGAATTTTTTAAATATTTAATTAAATTCAAGTGAATATTTCGGACCTTTGGCTGAAATGCAAACTGAAATCACTGAATTTCACTGAATTTAAGTGATTTTGGTTGGTGCTGAAATTGTCTCGAAACTGAAATTGAAAATCATGGGCCTTCCTCCACGCCCCGCCCTCCGTCTAGCTCCTCCCACTCCCGGATGGGCCGGATCCGCGCGAGAAGTCCGCCAGGACTGCGGCCGGGGTCGCGTAGGCAACGTAGGAGCGCTCGCTTCCGGCCGACGTGGTGAATCGCCGCCGCCGCCGCGAGCGATGGATGGGTGGGCGGGTGGGGCGAGGAGGAAGCCCATGAAGATGACACTTGGATGTTGGATCCAATGGTTGAGCTCGCATCATAGCATGGTAGCACATCAGCTCCCGTATCACCTGATATTTCCTCTATATCTACAAGGCTGTCCCGAGGCGTAGGTGGAACCTGGCTAATGCAGTGTGTAAGATTACTAAACAGCGGTTCAACAACTGCCTTGAAATGTTTTCGTCATAGTGCGTTCAGCAACGAAACTACTTGGCACACGATAGATGCGTGGCCGATTCAGGGACGATGCAAAATCTGAAGATGCACTCAAGTTTGCATTCTACACCAACGGCTTGATTAGCAACATCGTTCATAGATTGTGGACATGTCGTCATGTGCATAGCAACGCTCGTTCAGCAAACTCACATTCTCACCTATTTGTATGGATGGTTTATATGACTTTTCAAAACCTTCAAGGTAACGTGTGATTTTGTACTTGTGCAGTTTCTCAATAGAACCATAGCGGAACTATGGTAAACACGGGATACGACGGCAGAGCAAGACATTGGCAGCCAGATGAGTGTGAAAAGGGTGTTGAATCAATGTTGACGAGCCCATGTTGGGGACTGAGTGTACCGGTACCAAGATGGACCGGAGTTGACAATGAAAGTTTTGAGGAAGTGGTGAAATTTTTTAAATAAGAAAAATAATTAGAGTAAATGATTGCATATTATGTTATAGCCAAGGCACTTTTTACGGATGAGTAAAATAAAAGAACGCGAACTAGGGGCAAGCAAAAAACTATATGAAGAAAATTAATCGTGAATTTAACTCAGAATTTCTAACATCGAAAGTCATTATCGTTTAGACATGAAAGTCAAGAAGATAAATGATGATAAGTTCAATTAACTATTAGATGTGGATTCCAATACGTAAATTGCTTACTTTTTTTTGAGGGAATGACATCATGACGGATTATATTGATTTGGGGAAAAAAGATACATCATCAGCCAGTACATCAACTAAGAACTCAGTTGGATCTGCCGTCCACACAATTGTTTGGGCATCAACCACCATACTAGCTATCACATAAATTAACGAATAGGTTGCCAGAGAATCTGGGGAACAAAAGCAGGTTAACGGGTAAAGTAACGTTTTTACCTAAGAAGAGAAGAATATCAATAATTGGTACTAAGTAGGGTATATCTAACTATTGATTTGAACGGTCTTCGAGTGTACCTAGTCTTCTTAATGTCGGCACATTGCTTCCTCCAATGGTGACTTGGAGAGTCAACGTCACATTAATGACTTATTTTTTTCTTTTAGGCCAACCAACATCTCATCACCTCCTCATCGCCGGATTTAAAGGTTGCTGCTGCTGGATGGGTTCCTCATCGGCAAGGAGAAAACAACACGATTATCCCTTCCATCTTTCTCCAGGTTAGTGTTACCCAATCTTTGCTTCATTCATTAGTTCTTCTTTCTACCAAAGTATATCATGAGTGTGGACAAAGGATATTTTCTGTCCATATTGGAAGATTATTTCTGTGATTCTGTTTCAGGAAGAAGATCGTCACATATGCCTGGCTGGTGCAAAGGAGAGCCATGGACTTTGAGCTCCATTTGATTAAGAGTATTACAAACAATTTTTCGAAGAACCAAGAAGTTGGGAGCGGTGCATATGGAGCTGTTTACAGGGTAATGAATACTTTTTATAATAATTTTTCTATATCTACATAGTTGTCAAATTAATGTTACCATTACCAGCTAGCTAAGTTCGACAACGCTAACAAGTGATCATACAGGCGGTGCATAACGGGGAAGAGATTGCTGTGAAGAGGCTTCATGCCTTGCAAGGACTTGATGATAAGGAATTCGATAATGAATTCCGTAATTTTACAAAGATCTTTCACAAAAACGTTGTAAGGTTAATTGGTTACTGCTATGAATCACAAGAAAAATTCGTTGAGCACAATGGGGACCTAATTCGTGCTAAAGCTATGGAGCGAGTTCTTTGCTTCGAATATATGCAGCGTGGAAGCCTTGAGAAATATATTGGAGGTAAATCTGATCTAAAATTAGCTAAATTAGTAGTTTTCCAAGATATATAAACGATTCCGCATCTTTACATGTGTAACATATGCCCCACAAATAAGCCTCTCTATTTTCCTGTAATTGCAGATAAACCTTGTGAACTTGATTGGACAACATGTTATGAAATTATTAAAGGGACATGTGAGGGTTTAAATCATCTTCACATGCAGAAAAAACATATTTTCCATCTGGACATGAAACCTGCTAACATATTGCTAGATAATAGCATGGCTCCCAAAATTGCAGATCTTGGTTTATCCAAGCTTGTTTCTTCCACAATAACATATAAAGCAGAGGTGAAAAAAGGAACATAGTAAGTTGATGCATGTTTTAAGCCCGCAATTTATGCTTACGTATTTCTCTAGATTGAAGTTCTATTTGTATTGCACTAACCATATCCGTGATGCATATGATATCATGCAGTGGGTACATGCCACCAGAGTACATAAACAATGGATTCATATCTGAGAAGTTTGATGTGTTCAGTCTGGGGGTCATAATTATAAAAATGATGGCTGGGAATACAGGCCATGTCAGCTGTTTTGAAATGTCCCCAAAAGAGTTCATTGAGCTTGTGAGAAAAGTTCTCGATTCATACAACAAACATGAGCATAGGCCTTTTACATGTTGTGCTATATGCACTCCTTATTCGTGCTTGCACACTATGTACCACTTTCTAATATACTTTGCATGCTCATTTTTCGAATCCAGGTAAGTAAAACTTGGAAGGAGAAGATGCAGGCAGTGTCAGGGTATTCATCTCACGAGATATACATCCTTCAAGTGCGCAGATGCATTGAGATAGCATTGCGATGTATATGCAAGGATCGAAAAGAAAGACCTAATATAGAGAAAATTGTTCATGAACTGGAGGAACTGGAGGTTGAGACCAATAAAATTGCACTACCTTTTGATCGGTCAAAAGACCTAATTCTGAAGGTATGTATGTACAAGTGACTATTCTGAAGGGATGGACAAAGCCCGAAGATGCACCCTCTCTATTTATTCCCTTGCACCCTATCTATTTATTCTTTGTTCTGTATTTTGCATTCTGCTTTTCTACACTAGTAGCACTCCGGCTTATGAAATAGGCAATCTATACAGTTTGTTTTCTATTAATGCATTTTTTTATGATTTGCCACACTAATTGGTTCTTTCCTTGCAGAGAAGTTGTGCCACCAATGATGTGGCGGTGGACCCAGCGTTCGAGTTGCGCTTCCTCTTCGAGCCGAGGAAGGAGGTGTCGTGCTGCCTGCAGCTCACCAACAAGACGGATGGTTTCCTCGCGTTCAACATAAAGGTCAACAAGAACAAGTACCGCGCACAGCCCAGCATTGGCACAATGCCTCCGTGCTCCAAGTGTTATGTCATCGTGACGCTGCGTCCGCAGGGGGCGGCACCACCCAACATGCAGTGTCACGACATGCTGCTCGTGCAGAGCATCAGCATCAGCGAGCAACTGGCATCAGAAGATACTCAAATTTCTTATCAAGAAGTGTTCAAGACAACCTTAGCGGAGAAGGTGGTAGATGAGGTGAAACTGCCAATTGTTTATGTTCCTTTATTGGATGGATAATAACATCTACCTGTCGCCAAGCTGGTGCGCCATGGTGTTGAATTCAGACAATTCTTGAATCGAGTAGTACGCTATATATGTAGCCGTGTTATTTGCCAAAGAGAGTTCTCTGTAATGAGGACGCTCGTGTGTGGTGTGGGTAGTTGACTTGAGGCTTTTTTTTGCGAGTGGACATAAAAAATGATATAATCATCCTTTCAGAGAAAAAAAATCCCCTTGCATTTGTTATGAGAAGAAACACTCACGATATTTTGTTATAGAGATCTGAGAAACATTATGTAATACTCCCTCCGCCCCGAATTATTTGTTTTAGATTTGTCTAGATACGTATGTAACTAAGACAACTAATTTAGGGTGGAGGTAATGCAGAAAAATACACTGAAAAACACAAACAAGAAATAAGAAATGCATACTCGTCTTCAAAGTCTTTCCACTCCATCTTCTCATCAAAGCCTGTGATTTACCAAAGAAGCAAAGTTCGAAAATTGCTTTTGGAGCATGAACACTAGGTAGCACGCTATCCCCACCGCTACCCCAACCGGGGCAGTGCCTCGGTCTGTTTTCCTAGCTAACATATCCAAACTAGGTATTCGGAACTGTCGTAAATAAGGTTCATCTATGTTTATGTTTTATTATTTCTTCTTATGTTTAAGTCCATGGCTCTAGCTGTCTAATATTATGATTTAATCTTGGTTTGCACTGCCCATGCATGCGGAAATTGTAACTTGAAAACATCGGATGACGTAGAGCGTCGACCTAGATGTAGGAAAATCTCGGGTGACTTAGATTTCGCAGTATATTTGAGTCGTTGCACGAGGCCCATGTGTACTTCATTTTGTATCCTATGGTCCGGCAAATTTGATATGATCAACAGTGAAAACATGGAGGAAGATTATATCTCCCTATGGAAGAAGAAACCATGATTTACGCCTGGTCGAGTGGTGGTCATCAAACATATAACAGTTATTCTTATTGCGTTGATGAGCGGCGAACCCCAAAAAAACTTAGCCACAAGGCAGCTAGGGGTGTGATTTCGGCGATTTCTCTTAGCTCTCTGGTGGTATATTAATTTGGCTGGAAGGCAAGAAAAAGTTATAACAAAGGTTTGATTAATCTTCTAGGTACTCCAAGTTGTTAGGTTTGGGTGCTCTCAGCGATGACATCTCAATGTTGGAGGTTGGGGGTCATATGGCATTAAAGTCACATGTCTTTATTCACGTCGTGTTGTGATCATCGCAGTCGACGTGGACAACAGCAAGGAGTCTTTAACGTTTTGGTCCTGCAAAATAACCACTCACTAAACCGACATATTGTTGTTTGACGCTTCTGTGCTTTGCACGGTGGTGGTGGCGACGATGGATTTAAGTGTGATTTGTTTGGTAATTATCTTGTTTCGTGTTCCTGGTCATCTTCCTCGATTTTAAGGCGACTAAGCAGTGCTTCAACAACTTCCTTAAAATCCCCTGAAAAAATAACTTCCTTAAAATGTCTTCTTCATAGTGCATTCATTGACCTCACATTGTCAGCTCTTTGGACGGATGGTTCATATGGCTTCTCAAAATGTTCAAGGTAACTTGTCTGATTTTGTACTTGTGCAATTCTTCATTGGATCAATGGTGGAACGTTGAGAAGCAAAAGGTGAAGCAAAAGACGATGGCTTTGAATGATTTTGATGTAACTTTTAGTTTTATCTTCGATCTTTATTGTTTGTTTGTTTTCAATTTATTTTATTTGATATATATTTTTAATTACTCAATAAAATTAGGTCTTCCACTTAGTACATTATGCCCTGGGCCATGAGGAAATTTTGTTAGCAAAATGGCTTTTTTTCTGAAAAACCAACACATGGATGTTTGAAGAGTCTGGTTCTGACCCATATTCAGTATGTTTGGATCGTACTACGACATTAACCAAGTTTCATGAGTATAGATAACCATGAAATGGTAGGTTCAATTAAACTAACTACATATCCAAAATAAAATGTTGTCTCCATTTCAACATTATTTATTTGAGATTGATAGCTAGAGTTTTTCTGTGACACTTTGTTATTATTTGATTCGGTTAGTATTGCCATAAAAATATCACACAGGAATAGTGGCTTAGTCTCACATGGATTGGCGGTTATGACAGTCAGATAAACTGCAATAATCAATAATAGAGAAGATAACAACTTGAGTAGACAAAAGCAGAACAACTTCCCAGTATGTCCTGTAATATGAATTGTCATGTCAAATATTATGGACTTATGGCTTTCCTCCAAATACCAACTGTGCAACCACCGTCTCTCACCATCTCTTCTTGCTGCCCATCCAACATAAGGAAAACCTATCCCAATCCAAAAAGTGTTGTATGCATCCGGATTTGTTGTGCAACCAGTATACCCAACACTTAGAACACATGGTGAAACCTCGCGAAATGCAGAAGAACATAACACATGGTAAAAAAGTGCGTAGATTACCTCCTATGGCTACAATATGCATGTATAATTACTATAGTTTATTTATTTGTTGTTATTATGTGTGGACAAATACTTTGCAAAAGTCATTGACAAACCAACTTCGTTGTAATTGTTTTTAAATAACTCAACTGTCCCTCAACCATGTACAAAAAGGACAAAAATCCAACACAAAATCAACAAAAAAATAAGATTTTTCTTGTATTTGTCCTTTTCATATCACATAGAAGAACATATATTGATGAATTTTTGCACAGTTATAATGCACTTCTATACATGCACGTATACACAAAAAATTGAAAAATTTCAAGCCATAAAATCAACTTTTTAGAACTTAAAAAAATAGGCATAATGTGCCCGCGGTCCAAAGTTAGTATTCGAGAGACAACATAACTACCTTGCGGACATGTACAACTGGGAGTCTAAATTGGCCATTTACTCTTCGAATGTGAGGTTTCCAGGAATGGGTGGGTCCTGGCGTATAATGATAGACATTGGCCATAAATTACGAATGGCGGGTCCAACTATCGTTGCTAGATAAACATCCAAAATAGATCTCTGAACAAATAAATAAAGAGCTTTGTTTTGGTACACCCTCCCCTAGAAAAGTTTACATATTTTGATGCAGATTAAAGGTGGAGATTAAAAATTACCCCGTCCATAAAAAAGATAAGATTTTTACGGTATTTTGTTTCATCCATTGGGAGAATAGGGATTGGAAATAGTTAATCATGAACGCACGAGAAAACTCTTTTTAAGTAACTTTAAAATTCATGTAAACTTTTTGCTTTCATAAAAGAAAACTTTCCATGGCTATAGTTATTGCTGCAACTTTTCGTAGCTAGTCTTTGAAAAGTATTAAGGAATTAAGTAGCTAGCCTTTCAGGTACGGTGGAACGTGGATGGACCAGATGAAGGAGGAGGAATATAGCTGGAATTTTGTGCCCATGGAGAGGGACGTGCATGCTAATGTGCATGGAGATGGACCATTTCCTTGCCCGTCACAGTCAGGAGACCAAGGTTTGGTCGCGCTTACACATTTGCCTAGTGGAGATGATTGATATCGCGGGGCTATAGCTGCAGTTGGGTGTGTGAGCTCTCCAATTTGAGAGAGTGTGACAGTGATGACGGATTGCGCTAAGCATTACCTTACGTAATACTTTATCGGCACAATAATGAAATAAGGCGACATATTTTTATGTCATATTTATGGGGAGGGCTACACATCTGCCGGCTGATTTTTTAAAAGATTGGTCGGGCGCTAACTGTCTGATTTGACGCATTGAGCGGCCGAGCGCTATCATCCACCATTGCAACACATGCCTTTTTGCAAAAATTTCTTGTAACAGACACATTGTTGCATAATTTTTTGCAACAGATGTCTTGTTGCAAATTATTTTTTTTGCAACAAACATCTTGTTGTAGGTCTTTTTAGAAATTATCTGCAAGAACTGTCTTGTGCAGACTTTTTTTTTGCAACCGAGAGCTTGTTGCAGGATTATATTTCAACAAAACGAAGCCGCGTCACATTACTGTAGTCGCTCGTCGCCAAGATTTGCAACAACACCGTTGTTGCTGAAATAGGTGCTTGCACTTATCTCTATGCAAACGACACATGGCACGCGACGGTGGCGGCGGATCCGTCGTGATTATCAGTCAGCTGAGGGTAATCATTTCCCTATATTTATTTAGTATTATTGTTGTTGATATTATTTCAATAATCCTGATCAGACATTATGAACTTTGATTTATTTATTTTTTGAAACGAATGTGGTAGGGAAATCTTCTACAATGATTTTTTTTGTTTTGGAAAGAATAATAACTCAAATTCTATCAATCAGGACTTGAACCTGGGTGGCTGGGCCATACATCCACTCCCCTAACCAACTGAGCTTGGCTCACTTTTTAATATACTCCCTCCATTTGCTTATACAAAGCCACTATAAAATATATATTTTGCATCTATACAAGGCCACCGACAATAATTGAGGCAAAATTAATAATATTTTCTCGCACTAGCAACATGTTTAATACTTGCATGCATGCAGTCATAATGACCGCCATCTATTTCCTCCACTCTGTATTAATGATCACAGTAAACGAAAAGAAAAGCTGATTTGCAAAGCATACATTAAATTTTACATTGGTATCTATAATCTGAGTTTGTGGCCTTGTATACAAAACTGGAGGAAGTATGATCTTTAGAAAAATAATACACACTATATTATGAAATGAATGAAGTATTAATTAAAATACTTTGCTCTAAGTGACGGTGTCGCCGCGGATATAGCATATGAGATGTGCTAGTGGCGTAACTTGTATAGTCTCAACGCTACAAATTAATTTTCCCTTTGTGGCGATTAGCCATGAAGCCACTCCTACCTTCAAATCCAGTCGTGTTGAGGGTCGGCGCCACTACTGCGAGCATATCCGCATCCCGCTCCAGCGTCACTGGCGGCATTTACTGACCACCGCTAGTAATCTTTTTTGCATCACTGCATGCCTGCCATCTGTGAGCAACTACATGTCCACCAGACGTGTGCAATTGTAGTTCGGTCTTGCACAACTATGTTTACATTTTTTATCTTTTATCTTTAATTAAAAGTAAACAATTATATTCATGGATTAACATGAATTAAGGAAAAAATACAAAAAACATTGAGAAAAAACTAATATTAAAAAGAAATAATATGTCGATAGTCTAATTCGACTTAGATCGAACCTCACAAAAAAATTCCATGTGCATCCTTTTGCTTTTGAAGCGCAAAGAAATTGCTCACTAGGGTGGAGACAACCTAGAGCGGACTTGTGAAGCATGGGGGCATTGGAGCACACTTTTTAAACATCTCAAAAATTGTGCTTAAAAGTTTAAAAGAAAGTTGAGCTGTTTTACATGAATATGTATGCATGTGGTCAAAGTACCTGTTAATTCCCGTACAATAATATGTTACATTATACATTGTACAAAAAAGACAAAAATCCTGCCCAAAATCAACAAAAATAACAAGCTCATTTTTTTTGTGTATGTGTCTTGTTTATAAATCTCACATACAAGCACCTATGTTGATAAATTTTTGCACAGTTATACAACACCTCTACATATGGATGTACACCAAATTTTGAAAAAAAAAATCAAGCCATAAATATCAACGTTTTTTAACTTAAAAAACGGGCATAATTCGCTCATGCTCCAAAGTGAGTATTCAAGAGGAACTGGAAAATATGTGGATGAACTTGGGTACGTATGAACCCACTTCGAAAAACACATTTCTAAAGTCAAAAAGTTCTGAAAAAAGTTGCACGCATACATCTCCATGTTCTATGTGGGCAAAGAAAGTATTGCGGAAAAACAACTTTTTTTGGCCTGTACAAAAATACAAAAAATATATGTCATGGAACGCTATTTAGAAGTACAAAATTTTGACCCTTTTGCGAAGACAAAATAGAAACACATTTTTCCGCAGAACTTTGTGCCACACAAATATCTTGCGAACATGTACACGTGAAATTTTGTTTTGATTATTTTTACATTTTAAAACATGCTTCTAATGCATTTTTAAAAAAACGGGTTCATATGTACCCAGGTTCAGGACGCGCCTTCTCAGAGACAACCTCAGAGCATCTACAACCAGAACCCCCATAACCGTCCCAAACACCCGTGCGGACTGCCCGGTCAGTGCTCGAACTAGTTTTGGCCACAAAACCAGGCTCCCCATAGCCGGCACAAACACCTGGACGGGCCAACACTCCCCATATCCAGCCCATATCTAGGGCGGATATGGGGAGGCCCGAATGCGCCCGGGCAAACCCACCACATCATAGACAGATAGGGCCCACTCGGGGATACGAAGAGACCGTTGGTCCGACGGGTACCTCCTCCGATCCACGCCGCGTGGAGCCGCTTCGACATGCTGCCCGAGTGAGTAGGCCTGCTATTTAAGCCGGGTAGCGGCAGCCGAAACCCTATCCGCCGCCGCCACTTCCAATCCGCCCACCGCACCTTCCAGAGGCGTCGGATCACCGCCTACGCTACACTCACTCGGGAGCACCGTCTGCAGCTACTACTGGAGGAGATCCAGGCGACACGAGCTCCTCTCTTTGATGCATGCCTTCCTCCGGATTCGCCGGAGCCGGAGGAGGAGAAGGAGCAGGCGGGGGAGGAGTAGGTGGAGCAGCCGCTGAAAGCGGATCCCATGGAGGAGGGGAGATGGAGGAGGAGGAGGTAGAGGTGAAGCCAGCTACGGCTTCGTCATGGCGAACACGGAGGCGGCGTACGAGGCCTCTCAAGCGATGGAGATGGCGGGGCAGACCGCCATCCTCGACCTCGAGTCCATCCTGGATGACGCCTACATCGAGGTCAACCGGTGATTCATCCGGCAAGAACAGGCGGCGACAAAGGTGTTGTTCGCCGAACTGGACGGGAAGGCGGAGAGGGGGGGAGGGGAGGAGCTGGAGCCTCCACAGGCACAAGAGCTATCGCACTTGCCCGTCTACCCTGCGTCGTGCACGGAGATCGTCAACATCTCTGATGATGAGTAGTTTTAGCTATGTACGCAGTATGTAGGCTGTTATCTGCATGGCTAGAATGTATTTGAGTTATGAAGTTTGAGGTTCACAGTTGTGACGGACGTTTGTTGTGTGCTGCCTGGTCATTGTCCGTGGCCGTGCCCGGGCGCGTCCGCGGGTTTTTGGGGGGCGGATTTTGATGTTTGCGGTTGTAGATGCTCTCACTACCTTGTGGAACATGTACAACGGGGTGTCTATTGGTCATTTTACTCTTCAAATGTTAGGTTTCCAGACATGGGTGGGTCCTAAATATATTGATAGACATCCATACATTTAGAATGGCGGGACCAACTATAGTTGCTAGATAAACATCAAATATAGATCTCTGATAAATAAATAAAGAGTTTTGTTTCAGCACACCCTTCTTTAGAAAGGTTTGCTGATTTAGATGCAAATTAAAGGTGGAGATTATAATTACCCCTCCAATCAAAATGATTAGATTTTTATCACCTCTTGTTTAATCCATTGGGAGAATAGGGATCACAATTAGTTTATTGTGAATGTACCTGAAAACTCTTTTTAAGTAACTTCAAGATTTGTGTAGATTTTCTGTTTTCTAACAATTGATAAAGTCACCACAGATGGCTTCGTGGTCGACGGAAACGTCTCCTCCCACTAAACGCACATCGTCCAAAGGTCTGAAATAAATGCAGAAAAATGCGAGCACCAACATAAGTTTAGAACTTGATCTCTGGTGGGTTGGTTTGCCCATGGCTATAGTTATTGCTGCAACTTTTCGTAGCTAGTCTTTGAAAAGTATTAAGGAATTAACTAGGTAACCTTTCAGGTACGGTGCAACGTGGATGGACCAGATGAATAAGCAGGAATATAGCTGGAATTCTGCGTCCATGGAGAGGGACGTGCATCCTAATGTGCATGGAGATGGACCATTTCCTTGCGCGTCCGGAGACCAAGGTTTGGGCGCGCTTACACATTGCAAAGTTGAGACGATGGATACTGGGAGGCGAGCTGTCGTTGGGTGTGTGAGCTCCCCAATTTGAGAGTACGAGAGTGACGACGGATTGCACTGAGCATTGCCTTACGATAATACCTTATATGTTCAATGATAATATACTGGGACGTATTTTTTATTATATTTATTTAGAGTTATTGTTTGATCAAACTTTATAAACTTTGACTTCTTCGGAAAGGAATGCGGCAGGGGAAATCCGTACAATAGGATTGTACTGGAAAGAATAAGAAATAAGACCCAAATCCTCATCCGTGAGGACTTGAACCTGATTGACTGGGCCGTACATCCACTCCCCTAATCAAGTGAGCTAGTCTCAGTTTTTAGTGTTTGATTTAGAAAATAATACACACTATATAATGAAACGAATGGAATATTAACCAAATGACTTTGCTCTATGCTATACAAAGAACCTGGCATGTGTGACACGTGTTGCTACGATGTTCGCTGTGTGCATCGCCAATGCAGAAACCAGACATTCGCTTAATGCAATTATATCATTTCGATATATCAATTAAATAAAAATGTCCTTATTGAGAGAGAAAATGCGGGCCTTTTTCACTGTTCTGACCTTATGAGGAAACTTTAGCACAAAATGAACTCCACACAAAACAATTTCACGATCTGACCCTTTTCAGAAACGCCAAAGGCAGTGGCGTTGCTGCACTATGAAAACGCCGAACTAGCTAGCATTGCAGGCCTGGTCGAGATGCTACGTGGCAGGGCTGAAACGCCAAAGTTTGTTGCGTTGCTGGAAACGCCAAGGGGGTGGGCGTTGCTGCCCAAGCATGCAACGCCAAGGATGGTTGGCGTTCACCTAGCTTTTCATATTTTTCATTTATTTATAAAGTGAAGCAACGCTAGCTAGTTCGGCGTTTTCAAATAGAGAAGAAACGCCACGTCTTGTGGCGCTATTAAAAGGGTCAGATTGTGAAATAGTTTTGTGTGGAGTTCATTTTGTGCTAAAGTTTTCTGAAAGGGTCAAAGTAGTGAAAAGAGCCGAAAATGTGTTGATGCGCTCTAAGCTATCCAATAATGCACATGTGTGGCCCAGGTAGCAATACCACCGGAGCTGGACCTGCAAACGCCTGTGGCACTGTGGCAGAGCTATAAATAGTCGTTCTAATGTGAAATGTATCTTGGCATCTCTGCAGCATCTGCTTTGAGTCAAGTTCCTTCTGCCCTGGCCTTGCGTCAACAGGTACGTACGTTGTTTTACTTTTTTTAAGAAAAGGTGCGTATGTTGTCCATGTATGATTTATCGTTTCTAGTCGTTTATTATGTACTCTTTCTTTGATATTTTCTGTAATGTAATTGATCTATATTACCACGCAAAGGTATACTTGATGCTTCAACCTTCTTATTATCTCTATTATTATTTATTCATATTTTGAAGAATTTCAATCTTTAGCCGAGTTAGCCAGACATGCTTTTTTGAGGATATGGGCACACGATGAAGAGAATAAATCATACTTTGTCACGGATTTTGTTAGCCAGACCAGCTATGTCAGCAATTTTATTTTTTATTTGGGAAATACGGATTGTGCTTTTGTACTAGATTTATGAGTATTGCTAGTCGGTCCCCTCCACCCCCTAATGATGATGTTGTTACATTAATGTGTTCTAATGTTTGGAAGGTTGGTACAAATGTGTTTCTGGCACACAAAATGTGTTGTGCATGTTAAAAGTCTACTCATAGTGAGGAGTAACTTTGAACATATGCATGTTACTAGTCGAAGTTACTCTCCACTGTGAGTAGTCTGTTATGGCATCAATTGTTGATGTGTGGTCCTGTTTATTTTCCCAAAGGATATGCTTTGATGGTGTCCTGATTTGGTGCAATGTCTTTGTAGATTTCAAAGCACTCAATGCCTCGTAAAGTTGTTAAACTCCATCGTCTTGAAGACCTCTTCTGTGAGACAAGTACTGATAAAAGTATGAAGCTACAAGTTTTGCAAGACATAACAGAGAATTTCTCGGTGGATACGGTGATTGGTAGTGGTGGATTCGCAGTGGTTCACAAGGTAAGTCGGGCTACTTGTTTATTTTTCAGTTTGTAGAAGCTTTTCAGTTTGTAGATTACACACCTATAACTGAAGAAACATATAGGGAAAGCTTGAAGATGGTTGTGTAGCTGTGAAGAAGTTCCACGAAGTACTAGAGTACAAATCATTTGAGCGTGAGGTTGACTGTCTGATAAGGATTAAGCACCAAAATATAGTACGATGTATCGGTTATTATGCTGGAGAACAAAAAAAGATGGTGATGATGGACGGCAAGAATCTTTTGGTAGGAGTTCGACACCAACTGATTTGTTTCGAGTATCTTCACAATGGAAGCCTTCGCAGGAATCTTGATGGTATGACAGGTGCCCGGCCTATTTTTATGTGTAAATTTCTCCAAATTATATCCCCCCCCCCCCCTCCAATTTATCAAAAAAAATGCACATACAAGGCATTGGCAACATCACACTTTTTTAAACATAATACTCCCTACTTTCTAGTTTGTTGGGCCTATCTCAGCTTTTGAAATGTTTCGGTTTGTTATTACTCCCACTTCTATTCCTCTTCATAACATGTAGATTTTTAGGCGCATTAAATTGCTACATCAAAAGATTAAAAGGAAATTGACGCATGCAACCTTCACTGCTCATTTAGCCTAGGCATGCATATGTGTACTTGTTTTCCTCAAAAAGAATCACGTTTGCATCAACCTAGGCACAAGATGTAGTCATCTATCACATCGCTTCCCCACTAATCAAAACCACTGCGAATCCACCACTACCAATCACCGTATCCACCGAGAAATTCTCTGTTATGTCTTGCAAAACTTGTAGCTCCATACTTTTATCAGTACTTGTCTCACAGAAGAGGTCTTCAAGACGATGGAGTTTAACAACTTTACGAGGCATTAGTGGTTTTGGTAGTGGTGATACGGTGATTTTGATTAGTGTGCTTGCTTTCCTCAAAAGAATCACGGTTGCATCAACCTAGGCACAAGATGTAGTCATCTATCACATCGCTTCCCCACTAGGGACCTTCTGAACTGAATATTTAAGAGAATCGATTCAAGAATTAAACTAACGAAAGCCTCTTTTCGTTGTACAATGTTATAGAGGGTTGGATACTGTATGGTCAGGGGCGTGTCCCCTAGCCATGTATCTTCCCAGAACCTAGTTGAATTGCTGTTCCAAAAGATGAATCATTCGGTTGCGCCATTACTACTGTGAGGGTCTTAGAGTGTAGATACTTGTTATGAAATAATTGTATTCATAGACCCTTGTCCTCAATAGAAAGTCTATACAACCATTTACTGAGTAGGCATATGTTCTTTTCCTCAAGGTTTCTATCCTTAAGCACCCTTGTTCCATCGGCCTATAGATTATATCCCACTTTGGCAACCTATATTTTGATTAAGGGAGTGTTTGGAGTCCCTCCGCTCCAGACTCCGCTCGCGGAGCTGACGGAGCTACAGGCTAAATAAATGGAGCTGGAAAATAGGTGCTCCGCAGATCCCTGTAATTTTGTGGAGCCTGTGGATAGCCGAAAAGGCCCCAAGTCTCATCGCTCTGCCAGGAGAAATGTGGTCCATAAAAGTCTAATATTTTTCGTACACCCATATGTACCTCAAAGAAAGTCAATAGGAACATTGGCATACTTGTAAGCATGGAATTTATCAGGATTAGCTGACCCCATAATGCATAAGCTTGCCTGTCCAACAGCTAAGCTTTTTCTCAAATCAATCCTCTATGCAATTGCATTCTTTGTTGTTAAGTTTTCGGAGATGAATTGGTATTCCCTGATATTTAAATGGTAGAGAACCCAACCCACACCCAAACAATTGTCTATAGTTTTCCTGCTCTTCCTTGGCGCGTTCAAAACAGAACAGTTCACTCTTGCTGGAATTAATTTTCAAACCAGACAGTTGTTCGAAGAGACAGAAAACAAGTTTCATATTCCTAACCTTGCCAAATCATGTTCCATTAAAATAATAGTGTCATCAGCGTACTGAAAAATGGAAACCCCACCATCCACATGATGAGGGATAAGCCCACTTTCCTCACTGTCCTCTTTGGCTCGATCAATTAGGACCGCCAACATATCGGCCATGATATTAAACAAGATTGAAGACATTGGATCCCCCTGCCTCAGTGCCTTGTGTGTCGGGAAATAACGACTTATGATGTCATTAACCTTTATCTCAATGTTTTTTTTGTACAGAGGATTCTACCTGTTTCCTTCAGGCCACATCAAAACCCTTCATAAGCAAGGCCTACTGCAAAAATGGCCATTTAACCTTATTGTATGATGTTTCAAAGTCCACTTTGAAGACAACTCCATCTAGTTTCTTTGAGTGAATTTCGCACAAGGTTTTGTGAAGAATGACAACACCCTCCAGGATATTTCGTTCCGGCATGAACTCCGTCTGAGTTGGCTGCACCACAGTATGCGCAATCGAACATCGTAAGAAGGACCCAAACATACAAACTAAATTTGCAATGTAGTCCTTGAGTAATGGGCTTCTGTGGCAAACCAAATCCGCTGTGGCCAACGAACCACTTCGGCCGAATTGATGGTTGTTGCCACTCCTCGACCTCGAAGACTACCTGGAACAAGAGGGCGTTGATGTCAAAATCATAGTCACAACTGCCTTTCTACTCCGTATATATTGGCATTGTGGCCCGTAGGAGAACGGGGCCAGTACATGAGGTGGCCTATTACAAGCTCTAGGGCGGAATTCAGTAAAATTATGCCTACGCAAATGCTTTGCTTTGTTGAACATGGAGCCTAGTACCCCAGAATCATAAAAAATAAGCCCCTTCCTAAATTTGATAAGGCTTCTAAACTAGTTATCCTATAACTAGCTCAGAAGCCCCAATGAACGAGTGACGATTTATGAGAGAAGCTCGGGAGGAGCCAGCTTATTTTTTAGGCCGCGAAAAGAACTCGTGCCCCAATGAATCAGTCACAACCCACGCAGATGACGCAGCTTATGCACATCGTCCTACGACATTAGGGTTCTCAAACAAAAAACAAAAAAATCCTACAACATTGGGGCTTCTCCACACCCGCCTTTGCCTTCACACGATAGTCGCCGCTGCCACCTCCACACAATAGTCGTCCACCACATTGCCATATTGATCCATGCATGACGAATTGCTCTGGAACGCCGAAGAGATGACATGTGCATCATCTCTTCTCCGACCATGGCTGCCGCCTACAACCATGAATTCATTATCATCGTCGATTCCCTGGCTCCCCGGCATCTTAACCAAGCTCATCGTGATCACGCAATTGTTTCCCCTCCTCTCTCGCCTCCTCGTGTCTCGTAGCCTACCGCCTTGCGCCAACCTAGGCTGCTGCTGTTCGCCATCACCATGGCCGGTCCGCTTGGTCTCACCTAGGCTTCTCCACGATTGGTCTGGTCCTCGAAAACTTGACCGCGATGCTCTTCGGTCTGGTCCGGTCCGGTTCGAACCCCCGACGGCCGGTCCAAACAGCGGCTAGATCAGGGACCGGACCATGTCCGCCCAGAGTGGTGCCGCCACAACACAGTCCGTATTCATACACCTGGAGAATAGAACTAATCTAATGAGTTCTCTCATGCTTTTCTTCCAATAGATCGGTTAGCATTGAGCTAGGCATGTAGGCCGACCAAAATAAGGCTAGACATGTATAGCCACTACATGGGTACAAGTCGTAATTAACGACACACTAATTTCCCAGGGGATTGGTTCTTTTGCCCCACTTTACATGGGGTTTTATGATTTGCCCTAGACTTGTCTAAATGGTAAGTGGCCCCGGCCCCACCCGTCATTCTCGAGGTGGGGGGGGGGGCAAAAGATCCCATTTCTTCTGATTTCCCCTTTTATCGATGTGTGGGTCGATGAAAAATAGATGATACACCGTGCATTACTGCGAAAATTAGTTGCAACATATTATTTTGATGAGATTTGGTTGTCTAGATTTGTATATTAGAGTGAAGACTAAAATAGATCTGATGAATAGAATATAAGTAGTATATCTGATGCATATTAAAAGAAATAAAAGTGCTAGGTCGATGAAGTGGGATGTGTGCATGTTGAGAGCAATAGTAGAAGTATCATTTCTCGTGCATGTTGAGTGAAATAACAGTAGTGGGGTAGATACAGCGGGATGTGTGGTGAGGTCACGTGCATGCATGTTGAGATAAATAGAAGTAGTGGGGATCAACTATTTATGTATATATGAAATACAAATAACTGAAATTCTACAGTGTGAAATGAAACTTTAAAAGCTTGTAATTTTGAGAAAGACTTTGACCAACTTAATGGACTTGGTTATAATTTTCTGAACATTATTAATTTGTTTAATTGATAGACGACTATCATTGTTGGAGTCAGTGGAACATGTGTTATGATACTATCCGAGGAATTTGTCTCGGTCTGCACCATCTTCATGAGCACAGGATACTTCATGGAGATATCAAACCAGATAATATACTGCTTGGTGATGACATGACTCCAAAAATTGCGGATTTTGGTTTGTCAAGGCTGTTGGAGCAAGGAAAAAGCCGAAT
Organism: Triticum aestivum; assembly: GCF_018294505.1. NCBI lineage: Eukaryota > Viridiplantae > Streptophyta > Magnoliopsida > Poales > Poaceae > Triticum > Triticum aestivum. The sequence continues at coordinate 24,649,457 of NC_057799.1, forward strand.
TCTCATTGAAAAAAAATATGGAACACAGTAAGCTAAGTCTCCATTGAAATTTCATTGTTTAGTCAGAGAAATCATTCATCCATGTATCTGATTGTATCAATTTTCATGCAGGGGATACACCGCACCAGAGTACACAAACAATGGGGAATTTACTATCAAATCAGACATATATAGTTTGGGTGTTTTAATAGAAAACATACTAAATAATGGACAACACACGATATCCATGGATGATACAGTAAGAAGATCCCCCCCCCCCCCCCCCCCCGCGTCTTTGTAGATAGTGAGACTATAAGATGAAGCAAGAGCATCGTCAGCAAAACCCCTAAACTTTGAAACGCACGCAAGGAAAACCCCTAATTATTAGACCCCATGTTTTTTTTAGAACGAAGGCTCAGGACGAGCCCGGCTTTGAATTAAAAAAGCCATCAACCGGCCAGGATTACAACAAGCACCAAGTACAGAGACGAACACAGAAAACAGCTAAAAGGGTACAAGAGTGCTGTGCTAACAGCTAATAGGCTTCCTACCATCCACAAGCAAAGATGCAGCATCTAAAGAACAAGACCAGCTTGGAGACGTTGAAGCCCTCCACCGAGTGAGATCCACCCCACCGAGACACCATCTGACCTTGAGGAGACCCAGCTAGCAAGCGGGGGTGACGATGGCAGCTCCATGGGCTCCGGCCGAAGCGGCGACAACCTCCTACATCTCCGAAAGGGGCTCCCTAGCCCCTCGCCTGGCACGAGGCGCTGATCCGTCGGACGATGAGAACGCTCTCCCAAGAGCAAAGGTGTACACCCGACGCCATGGCCACACGAAATGCCATACCAGAGCACCATCAACACGCGTCGCCGAGCTCAACGAAGGGCAACATGGCACTGGGAGGGAACCAACACGCAAGGAGAAGCAAAAGCACGGTGGGGCTGCCGATGACAGAGCAACAATGGAGTGGAGCCACTGGACTGAACATGGAGACGAAGCTGCCAAACGCCCACCAGCTCCAACCATGTCGCCGCCAGACGCCCACCAACCAGATCGGACTCACCACCGCCCCAAACTCACCGAAGGCGGCACCACCATGGGGGTGACGGCGCCGCGAGCGTCGCTGCCGCCCAATCCAAAGGGATTTGGGTTTTCACCCCGGTATACGAGCAGGGGAACGAGGCAGAGGGGGAAAGGGATAACCTTGACGGCGCCTACAAGTAGGAGACGGCGCCCTCAGGCGTCGCCGTCGTCGTGGCCGGCAGAGCCAGCCATGGATTTCTCCGGGCTCCACGTCTTCCCCACCCCTAGCACAGACGCGGCGCCGGCAGCCTGGGCCAGCCGGAGACCAGATCTGACAGGGGCCGAAAGGGTTGGAGACGGAGGCGTCAGATCCGGGACGGGCGCCCCCGCGGCCACCGCGCCCCACAGCCACCACCCGCCGCCGCCTTGCCACCCGCGCGGCCAAGGAGGACGGCCAGCACTAGCGACGGCCGCTTGCTGAGGTCGCCGTCGCTCCACCACCCGAGGCCGCCGCCGCCTCGGCTCCAAAGCCCCCTGCACGAGACAGGGCGGAACAGATCCTCGCCACCACCCTTCCCGGGCGGACGCGCAGCACTCCGGCGACCCCCTCCGGTGGTGGCGAGGGAGAGGAGAGTGGGGGAGGGGAGGCTGGCGGCGGGCTAGGTTATCACCGCCCGAGTCGCCCCTGCGGGAGCGACGCGGGGGCCGGGCCAGAGAGTTACACTCGTGTGATATTTCTAGACCCCATGTTCCACTGTCCTATATTTTATTAATTTTGTCTAACTAACTGTATACATCGACATAAGTACGTAACATGTTTAGCTTGCTAATTATATTGGCCCACATCTGAATACCGACCACCAACATAATTACTAGCTAGCTGCCTAATCAGAAAATATTCGCTCTAAATCAACAAATATTTAACAGATGCTATGATTAGTACAAATTACACTATCATTAATTAATTGGCAAATAATAGCATACGAACACCCTAATTCTTGAACATGTTAATTCCAATTTTTTTATGGGTTGGTACATAATTATGATTAGCGCAAAGGGTGGACGTAGAGGGCACCCAAATAAGGTGCCCTTGGTGTACGGCCCCTTCTAGGATTGGGAATTTTTTGGGGGGGGGGGGGGGGGGGGGGGGGGATGGGGCTATGTATTTGGGCGAGTGGAGTCAAAGTTTATCTTGACGGCAAGTTTACCCCCACACTGTTTTGCTAATAAAAATGTAGCTGGGCAAGTGGAGTGGAAGGTTGGACCAGCTCGATGCATCTGAGAAGCACACACAACTGGAACAAGTGAGAGCATGCATCGACATATCAAAAAGGTGCAGACAACATGAACCAGAGAGTAGACCTGTTACACAGGATATCCTCGGTTCCCTTGGTGTTGACACTTCTTCCTTACCGGTATCGGTACAGCCGGTATATGATCATTCCAATTTCATTTCGCGAAAACATGTGACTTCTCCATTATCATAAACGTAGACGTGTGTCGTCATTGCCCTTACTTGTTGGAGGTATGGTCTCTTAGTTCAAGTTAAGTGAGAAGCTGTTTTTGTATCCCAGCAGGCATCAATCACAGGCATGGAGTCAATGGTGCAGGCCGAGCCATCATTGGAGGGAGAAACCGGCCGCACGTCCAAGATGCTTCAATCGGAATCGTTGCTGATTGCCAACAACAAGCCCCGTCACTGGAGATGGATATCCCTCCCAGATTCCAGGTTTGCTCACCAAACATTCAAACCAGAGAAATGCTCTCAACGACCGTATTCAGATCAACAGTTTCCAGTTCCCGGGCTTGATTTTGTTTTGTTCCGTGACAAGGTTTGCCAAGTATGCGGAGCTCCTGAGTGTGTACTTCCTCGCGATCAGCGGAGAGGTCTCACCAGCAGACCTTTGCGCCGGTGCAAGCTACACCGTTTACCTAGTGTACAAGCTGGCGAGCAGCTCCTGTGGCTTGAGAGGTTTCGTGCAGACGTCGTCGCTTAGGCTCCACGGGGAGCATACCGTCGCCACCAGCAAGGTTAGCCTCGGCCAGGAAGCGTGCGCATCGGACAGCGATGTTACCTACCCTGTCCCGAGGAGCGATGGCTGGTTGGAGCTTAAGCTGGCGGAGTTCACAAATGATGACGAGATGCGACAAGAGAAGGGGGTGATCGTGGATCTCCGTGAGGAGAACGTCGCCGTGGAGAAGAGAGGACTCATCGTGGAGGGCATGGAGTTCAGGAGCAATTAGCTGTGCTCATGTCATTTGTGGCCATGCTATTCAGGGATTTGATATGTAATAAGCCCAGCTTGGCAAACATACATTCATGTTAGTCTCAAATCACGTAAATTTCTTACTGTTAAACCAAAAGCATTATGTTCTACTTGTATTTTCTTATATTTAGATTTTTTTTTCTTGTAAGCACATGAACACTTGTTCAGATGAACTTGAACAATTTTTTCAATACACAAACATCATTTTGTTTTAAGTTCTACCAACCATTTCTGTCACATATAAGAACAAATTCCAAATAAAGACATGATTCTTGTAATATCCACATGGTTTTTTTTTCTTATTTTTGATATAGCTTACAATTCATGCCGAATAGTACATGAATAACTTTTTGCGACACATGAATGAATCTTTTGAAATATAATAATATATATTTTTAAATACACATACATTTTAAGAAATACAAAATTATATATTTTAAGCACACATGGCCAATTTTTTTCAATTTTATTATTTAAAATTGGAAATATTTTAAAAAAATTATCATAAAACTTGTTCCTGCTCGATGGGTCATTCTAAATGGCCGCTGCAGCCGAGCCAGTTTTGTTGCTTGCGCTAGAAGCGAGGCAAAAAGGGTGAAATGGACTGAAAGTGAGGTACACAATCGAAGCCGCTTCCTATTTGGCACTTTAGGGTGCCGGTTACTGCCCCTACTCCCCCTTGTCATTGGGCTGGGACCATTTGCTTCTTCCTCTTTCTTCTTCTCTTCTCTAATCCAACCGCACCCAGCAAGCCAACACCTATTTGCCGCCTTATGTACCATTTAAAGGCAATTCAGTACATGGCACACACCCCTTCCCCTTATTTACGTTCTAACTAGCAAAACCGTCCGTGCGTTGCGATGGGAGAAAAAAAAATCATATTTTTCAATAATCTTGACCACATTTTGCTGCATCACCAAGATACATTATCACTCTCATTTTCTGAAATCATGAACAATTTTTAAAATCATGAACTTTTTTTAAACTTGTGAACATATCTGAAATCATGAACATTTTTACAGATTTTCAAACATTTTTTAAGATCATGAACACTTTTTAGCGAGGAGTGCGCGCGTTGAGGAGAGAGTTGACTTTGTGCGAAGGGATAAGACAAATCTGATGGCCACCAGCACTTACATCTGACTGTTCGAAAGCGACGGGCCAAACCCCTGGTCCGTCGGCCGATGTGTAGTAGTGGCCTTACTTTTTAGCGGTCGCAATGAAGGTACCTAAGCATGCCACCTCCACCAGCTCGCGTCGGTGGGCCCTAAAAGTCATACACACATCGCCATCAACCTCTGTCCCATGACCGTCTCCGGATCACCAAGGTTAGGTTTGCCCACACCTCTTTTTATTTAGGTCATGTTGCATAATTCTCATAAATGAGATAATTCGAGGTACAATATTAGTATGTTTATAATTATTTTCTTTGTTTACCTTATTATTATTTATTACCAAATACATTTGATAATATAGTTCAACAAACTTATCTTCATGCCTGGCACATCAATCATTCCATCAAATTATATTTTGTGCAAACTTGAGCGTTCAGGACCTCTAAAAGATTTGTTTTGCCTTTGTGTGATAACCTTTAGGCTACACTAGTCAAAGTGATGTTGCTACAAGGACCATGGTGCAATGTATGGTTGGCAACAACTAACAAGACACCGACAATACTTTGTAATATGGTGCAATTAACAAAGCGGTGGTCTCTGGTTACATGATCCCAAACTCCAAACCTACAGGTTGTAGTGTTGACGATTGAGGACTAGGGCGAAGCCATGGCGGCAGTGGAGGAAGCGGTCATAATAGTCGAGTGGCAAGAGGAAGCACACAACGAGTCTAGGTTGGTGCGAAAAAGGCAGACTCATGTCAACATTGTCTGTGGCGGGCACGGAAAAGGCAAAGGAGGCGCAGAAGAGGGAGAGCATGTGCGGAGGAAGGCAGAGGAGGGTCTCCCCAGGAGGTCATCATATAGCAGAGGCACCATGGAGGACTTTTGTGTATGATTCAGGGTTCTAGTTGACTCCTCTCATTTCATTCGGCTAATAAGATATCTTGGGCCAGGTCTAGATGGGCCAAGCCCATATACCACACTAGCACATGATCCTTGTGGACCATTCCTTTTTTTTTGGTAAAATGGCAACAAAAGCATGAGTCAGCCCAGCCCAAGGCGCAATGCCAAAAGACATAGCATCCGAAAATTGCGAGATCGTCAGGCTAAGCCAACACCGATCCGCAAGACCCACACTACACACGCACCGCATATGGTTACAACTTACAAATACAATAATGTTGCTGTTTGTTCTATTTTCTATTGTAAACAACTGCGCGAGGCTAAGACACATCCCACACAATCATGAGGTCAGTAGACCATGTTCACTACCACTGGATTCCCCAAATACAGAGCCGCCATACAAGTGCAGGTGCAGCGCAGAGGAAAATTACAAGATGCTGAGGAGGATGCGGGGTGTTGATGTAGGGCATGAAGAAGGGGTGGCTCATATCTGTCTCATCAGAGAAGACGCTGAGGAGGGGGTAGGTTGTCATGGCAACCGCGGAAGAGGCGGCGCCTGACGAGGCCCTGCCAACACTTGCAAACAAGGGAGGAACAGAAGAGGGAGGAGGGCTAACATGGAGGTAGATTTTATCACTAAATTTGCGCTCTACCTGCTGTTAGGAGTATTTTTTTGGACAGGAATAGCATTCTCAAACGGAAGATGTGAAGAAATAAAGTCTACGGGATTAGTATCCCAAACGGAAGTCAAGAAGGCAGGCCTTGCGAAGCAGTCAACCACCTGGTTTGCATTGCGATTACAAAATCACTCGGCGTGGCATCCATTCCAAAATGGTTCGTGGCACCATTCGGTGCTTCCATGAGATATCAAGCAATCAGATTTCCACTACATCCTAGGTGCAGCCAAACTTTTTGTTGACACTATTAGCTGCTTCCAGGTAGAGCTAAAGAACATAGAATCAATCTAGGCAGCACCAGCCGCAGAATGCAGAATCCATTACATAGTCCAGGGGACACCTAAAAAGTGGCAAACGATATTAAACCAAAACGGACACAGGGGCACAGGGCAGCACAACACCACTTCCCCAGCTCCACCATCTTGGCTACGATCAAGTCAAGATCAACCTCCAGCAGCTTCCTCCCCCCAAAGAGCCGCTGGTGCTGCAAGAAAAAAAAAGGAGCATTTCATGCATGGCATCCTGCTCACCGGGTTGTTGCACAAGTTTAACTTCAAAACTCAGGTCGCCAAAACAGAGCCCAAGCCACCAAGGATGAACAGAGCAAACCACACAAATGGGCAGCTAAGAAAATAGGTGGCCGACAGTTTCAATGTGCTCAGAGAAGGGGCAATGCCAATTGCCCGTACCATACTCTATCCGGAATGACTTGCAAGGTGAATTATCCTGCTTTTTAAAGGGAAATATGATGCCCGTGTAAGTCAGAGCTCTATACATCGACTTGCGGTGTAGATTTTGTTAGCAGTGAGCTCCCACACAGCAGTCATCCTGATTAGGCGAGGGTGATATTAGAGTAATATTACACAGTTAGTACAAGAAGTTGTCGCGGATACACAAGTTAGTAATGTTGCATAAGTGATGCACAACCAGTGGTCCAAATCAGCCTGGGAGGTGAGGGTGCGGTGGTACTAGAATGAACCTCCTGTGCTCAGTCATCTCATCACAATCGCACCGTGTCTCTGTCATGCTTGATGTTGCTCATGACGTACTTCGCGTTGACGGCATACCCGCCCTACCCTGTTGTGCTCCCAGCCTCCCACACAAACTGCTCGAGGAGCTTCCGCGTGCTGCTTGACTGCTATAACCTCTTCCTTATAACCCACAACGGCCTCGCACACGTCCTCAACCGGTAACACTACCAGCTCCTAGTTTGGGATCCTGTAAACAGTTGCTGGACCGACAACCGAGTTCATTGCACCATGGTACAAAGTACGATCAGCTTCTTCTTACCAACATTACATTACACCACAGATCTTGTAGGAACATCGCAACTGACTAATGTAGCCTAAAGATCATCAAACAAAGGCAAAGCAAAAAAATTTAAAGGGCTACTAGGCTCAAGTTTGCACAAAATCTAATCTAATGAAATATTGGCGTGTAATACGATTGGTTCAATGAAGTATATTAATTAACTAATAAATTCAAGTAACAAATAAAAAAGGTAAAAGAAAGAATTATAACGTACTACTACAATACTTGAAGTCACCATCTCGTTTTTTGATAAGAAGCAAGCAACATGACCTGAATAAAGAGAGAAATTGGCAAAACTAACCTGGGCAATGCGGAGTCAGCCATGGGAGGAGGGTTGGTAGTAGTGGGTGTAAGGCTTCCCGAACCCATGGTTAATTTGTGCTGCCTAATGTGGAATTGAGGGCCCAGAAGCGATACACACATCACTATCAACCCTCCGCCCATAGCCGTCTCCGGATCACCAAGGCTAGGTTTGCCCACACCTCTTTTTATTTAGGTCATGTTGCTTAATTCTCATAAGTGATATTGTGATTCGAAGTAGAGTATTAGTATTTTTATAATTATTTTCTTTGTTTATCTTATTTTTATTTATTACCAAATACACTTGTTAATATAGTTCAAAAAACTTATCTTCGTGCATGGCAAGTCAATCATTCCATCAAATTATATTTTGAGCAAACTTGAGCGCTGTGGCCCTCTAAAAGATTTGTTTTGCCTTCGTTTGATAACCATGGTGCAATGTATTGTTTGTAACAACTAACAAGACACTGATCATACTTTGTATTATGGTGCAATTAACAAAGTGGTGGTCTTGGTTACAAAATCCCAAACCACAAACCAACATGTTGTAGTGTTGCCGATTGAGGACGAGGGCAAGGCCATGGTGGCAGTCGAGGAAGAGGTCATAATAGTTGAGTGGCAAGAGGAAGCACACAACAGAACCACAAATCAAAAAGGGTTGACTAATGTCAACATTGTCCTTGGAGGCACGTATGAGGCACCCGAGGCACAGGGGAGGGAGAGCATGTGTGTGGGAAGGCAGAGGAGGATAGGAGTGGGCAAAAAACCGAGAATCGAAGACCGAAGCCGAAAAAATCGTAAGCAAAGCCAAAAAAAGACAAGGGCCGAATGTTCGCTGGTTTGCTCAGTTAGCAAACATCAAAAACCGAAATTGCTTCGATGACGTACACCGAATTAAACGAATATTATATTACAGGCCAACAAAACTAAACCTAAATTCAGAAAAAGCTAAATCCCAATATGCCATCCATGAAGCTTTCCCAGCCTTTTTGTCTACCCATGCACACAGCACCCATGCAGCAGCCGCAGCTTATCTCGATGCGCTCGAGGCTTCACGCACATCACCTAGAGCCGCCATCTCCATTTGTGGATTTGCCCACGACCCGCAATCCCAACAACCGGCGCCCACGGCTCCAACGCGTAGCTTCCATATTGCCGCGGTGCCCGGCGCCCATAGCATCCACCCGGCGGCGACCAGCGCGCCCATGGCTCCCACAAGCCACCGGCACCCGACGCCCATAGCTCCCACGTGGCGGCGACCAGCGCGCCCATAGCTCCCACAAGCCACCGGCACCCGACGCCCATAGCTCCCACGTGGCGGCGACCAGCGCGCCCATGGCTCCCACGAGCCATCGGCACCTGATGCCCATAGCTCCCACGTGGCAGGGACCAGTGCGGCCATTGCTCCCATGAGCCACCGACACCCGGCGCCCATAGCTCCCACAGGACGGCGGCCAGTGGCACACATGGCTCTCACGAGCATTACTCCTTCACGGGCGACGACCCACGTGTGACGATATCCTGCAACACTTCCTTCTGCCATTCCTTCTACGTTTTTAATTGATTTCTGTTCGGCTGTTCGTCGTTTCTTGCTACAGATTTGACTTGTGATTTCTTAACTTCGCCAATCTCAGTTCTCTTCGGCTATACTGACGACTGAACCGAATTCTGGGTGGACCAAAATCTCGGTTGTTGGTTTCTCAGAATACCGATCGTCACTAAGATCTGGAAACCGAATGCCAAAGTAAACCAAGGTACCAAACCAATCGGTTCAGTCTAACCGAATGCCTAGCCTGAGAGGAGGATCTCCCCCGAGAGGAGGATCTCCCCCAGGAGGTCGTCATCTAGCAGAGGCACCATGGAGGACTTTCATGTCTGATTAATGGTTACAGTCGACTCTGGTTAGTGCTAGATGGGCCAAGCCCATATACCACACTAGTTACCCATGATCCTTGTGGATCATTTGTAAAATAGCAACGAAAGCATGAGTCAGCACAACCCAAAGCACAATGCCCAAAGACATACTATCCACATGATCGTCACATTCGACACCACAGCAAAGAGGTTCCAAAACATTAGACCCTATGAGCTTCCCAATCGAGCCAGATTGGCAAATTCTGCCTGAATGGACTGTCTTGGACTAGTGATCATGGATTACGAGTCGAACGACTAGTCTAGACTAGTCGCTCGACTAGTCTACGAGTCGCACTCCAGCTGTCGACTCCTTTTCTCGTGTAGACTACAAATACGAGTCGAGCCGTCGAAGGACTAATCGACGACTAGTGTGCATCTTGAGTCGTTCGACTCAAAAAAAATCCAGGTTTGCTCCAGAGAGAGCTGCCTCAACTGGGACGAGGCGCCGCTAGCACCCACTGGCCTGCCACTGCCGCCGCCACCCACCGCTGGGACGGCGGATGGCGCAGCCAAGTGCGGCAGCCGGCCGGAGCTCGTGCTCAGGCAGCGGCCATGGCCGTGACCCGTAGGCGCGCGCGGCCTTGAGACGAGAGAGGAGGAAGAGAGAGAGGGGGGAGAGGAAAGGAGGAGGCATGGCGGTGGTCGGCGGGCTCGCCGGCAGGAGCGGTTGAGGCCGGCGGAAGGCGGCAGGAGGCGCGGGTCGCGTGCGCGCGTGCTCTGTGCGTGATGGCGCTGGCGGCGGCGATTGGGTAGATCGAGAGCTAGGGTTCCAGTTGTTGGGGGACTAAGTAGACTGGCCACTTGGGCTGGGCCTGACAAGTGTTGACTAGCACTGCTGGTTTTATTATGTATATACTGTAATGTGCTGTACAGTTTACTACATACTACTCCCTCTGTAAACTAATATAAGAGCGTTTAGATCACTACTTTAGTATTCTAAACGCTCTTATATTAGTTTACGGAGGGAGTACTACATACTACTACTAGGTATTAGTAGTTGAGTACTACAGTACTATGTCGACTAGTCTAGCACTAGTCTAAGACTAATCCGATTAGTCTATGAGTCTCAACCTCGGAACGACTCGTCGACTCGTAATCCTTGCTAGTGATGAACTTGTTCGACAACTTGATGTACCAATATATTCAGTTTTCAGCTTGTATAAAATAAAATGAACCCACCTGACAACTTCGTGTACCATTGACGAACCCCATATCAGACCCCGTTAGCATGTTCTAGTTCTAGACCTAGATAGGTGCATGTGCCAATCAATTTTCTTTCCACGCTTCCATCATATTTAATATATGCAAGTATGTTGATTCCCTAACAATATACTTATAGCACGGCCAGTTGTATGTGAATAATTTCAATCTTACAAAAAATTGTGAGATGGTCACAGTACACCAACACTGATCAACAAGACCTAGAGTATACACGCAGGGCAGTTACAACTTACAAGCACAATGATGTTGTTGTTTGTTCAATTTTCTTCTGTAATCAATTGCACCAAAGCTACGGCAGTCAAGCAAACATTTCAGCAGTCCGCGATCTATACAAAATCAGAAGGCAGAGGCACCATATGCTGTTTCTTAGTTGGCATGCTTGACCAAGAATCTGAAAGCAGAGACCATGACTAATTGTTTGAAACATCTCACACAACCCTGATCAATCATGAGGTCAGTAGCCACTAGTTCACTACTACTGGATTCCTAAAATACAGAGCCATCACTATGACGCAGCTGGACTGCAGGGCAGAGTGGTCGTCATCCAGCGGAGGCACCATGCAGGACTTTTGTGTCTGATTCATGGTTCCAGGCAACTCCTCCCACTTCACTCGGCTAATAAGATATCACTGGTTTGGGCTAGATGGGCCAAGTCCATATACCACACTAGTTACACATGCGCCTTGTGGTCCATGCCCATTTTTGTAAAAATGGCAAAGAAAGCATGAGAGCATCTCCAGCCGCGCCCCCAACAAGGCCCCCCAGGCGATTTTTCGGCCGCCGGCACCAAAAAAACGGCCCAGTCACGCCCCCAAGTGCCCAGTTTTCGCCGGCTCGGGCCGAAATTGGCGCCGGCGGAACCGACCCGAACCCGGCGCGCTGGGGGGCGCCGGGCGGATCGTTTTTGGCGCGAAGAGCCACAGGCCCCCCTTGCCAGCGACTCGACTCTCTTCTCGCCGCTTCGTCGTCCTCATCGCCTCGTTCCCCGCGGCGAATCAATGCCAAAGCTGCGCGCGCCGCCACGCCGGTCAGCCTCCATTGATGCCTCACGGGCGGCGCAGTGAAGGCCGGGCAACGCGCGTCCCCTCGCCCGCCACGCGTAACGTGCCAGCCACGCGACTACGCGGCGCCTCCGCCTATATAAGCCGACCACCAGCGCGCCGGAGACACGCACAGATCCTCCACCGCCGACGCGCCCATTTCTCCCCCTTCCTCCCTCGCCTCCTCTCGCCGTCTCCAGTTCAGAAGAATGGCCGAGCGCTTCCCAGGCGACGGCGCGGCGGCGAATGGCTTCGGGCGCCGCCATCTTCACGAGGACGAGGCTCGCCTCCTTTTCGAGGCCGAGTACCCGGTCCCGCCAGACATGCGGGTGCCCGGGGCGTGGAGGATCAGCGCCGACGGCGTGCCGGTGCCACCACCACCCACCAAGCCGGAGGCCGGCCTCCCCTCGGAGTACGAGGAGATAGCCCGGCGCGGCTTCTCCAACGAGGAGGCCCTACAGTGGGCGCGGGACGACTACTACCGCGACGAGATGGTCCGGCAGCGCCGGGCCCTGGAGGAGATAGAAGCCCACAAACGTGGGCGCGAGGACGAGCACGGCGTCGTGATCCTCGACAACGACGACGACGAGGACGACCCCGGACCGTCCAACCCGCCGCGCCAACCAGGGGAAGGATGCAGCAGGGACGGCGGCGGCGGAGGCAGCGGCGACGACGACGGCGGCGGCGACTACACGCGGTTCTACAGCCTACTCGGCATGTAGAACTGCAAGGGCGGGCGGCGAGGAACGGCGAGGAGCGGCGATGGAGACGGCGAGGAGCAGCCCCTAGTAGTTTTTTTTTCTTTTTTTGTAAAATATGTTTAAATTTGAACGAACTCGCCGATGTTTGCGTTAAATTTGAGCCGTGTTTGCGCCATATTTAAGTTTTTTTTTAAAACGTGGGCGCCGTGACTGGGGGGCATCACGCCCCCAACGCGCGGTTTAGCCCCTCCTGGGGGGCCAATGGCTGGAGATGCTCTGAGTCAGCCTAGCCCAAGGCGCAATGCCAAAAGACATACCTTCCACATGATCGTCATACTCGATAACACAGCAAAGTGGTTCCAAAACATTAGACCCTGTGAGCTGACTAAACGAGCCAGATTAGCAACTCTGCCTCAATGGACTGTTTTGGACTAGTGATGAACATGTTGGACAACTTGATGTACCAATACATTCAGTTTTTAACTTGTCTGAAATAAAGTGAACTCACCTGACAACTTCATGTACCATCGATAAACCCCATATCAGATCCCGTTAGACTGTTCTAGTTTTATACTGTATCTACGTAGGTGCGTATGCAGCCAATGAATTTTAATTCCGCTCTTCTATCATATATATAGATCGTATATCTAAGTATGCTGATTCCCTAGCAATAAACTTGTAGCCCGGCCAGTTGTATGCGAGTTATTAATAAGAACTTGTGAGACGGTCACTAGCCAACATTTGATCAGCAACACACGCACACGGCGGTTACAACTTGTAAACGAAATGATGATGTTGCCGGTTCCATTTTCTACTGTAATCAATTGCATCAACGCTAAGCAAGTCGACCGAACACTTGAGCGGTCTGTAGTCTGTACGAGATCACAAGGCAGAGGCACAAAATGTACTCCTACATTTCGTACTCGCTCCGTTCCTAAATACAAGTCTTTTGTAGAGATTCCACTATGAACTACACACGGAGCAAAATGAGTGAATCTACACTCTAAAATGCATCTGTATACGTCCGTATGTGGTTCATAGTGAGATCTCTGCAAAGACTTGTATTTAGGAACGGAGGAGGGAGTAGTTGACATGCTTGACCAAAAATATAAAAGCAGAGAGACCTGCACCGAGGCTAACTGGTGGGCACATGATTCTTCTGCCCACACAACCCTGACCACTCATGGCTCAACAGCCACTGAAGCGCAGGCGCAGCACGGAGGAAGTCGCAAGATGCGGCGTACAGAGGGGCAGGGCAGGGCAGGGCAGAGCAGCGTACCGTCATCGTCAAGGCGTCAGGGGAAGGGCGGCAGCCGCAGCACGGCCTGCTCGGTCTCCATGGGGTCGGACCGCGAGATCTGCACAACAGAGCAGAGCAGAGCAGCACCCAGTCAGTTGAGCACTGCCACCAAGAAAAATCCAGCGATAAATCTGCGCGTGTTACCAACGGACGGACGGACTAACCGGGTCGCGGAGCACGGGCTTGGTGTCGTCCGCCGCGAGGCGGAGAGGGGGCTTCTTCCTCGCCCCGCCCTCCGCCTGGCTCCTCCCGCTGCCGGTGCCGGTACCCGCGGCGCCGCCGGAGACGGACGGGCCGGATCCGCGCGAGAAGTCCGCCAGGACGGCCGCCGGGGTCGCGTAGGCGGCGTTCGAGCGCTCGCTCCCTGCCGACATGGTCAACAACCGCCGCCGCCGCCGCGAGTGAATGGGTGGACGCCGGGATGGTTTTCCAGTGGTCGAGGCGGATATATATCATAGGGTTGGGCCGAGCCCCGACCCGAACGGGCCGTGGTCGGTCGGGCCCAAACAGAACGACTGAGCGAGCGATGTGGCGCGGCCCCAATCTCCAATACGGCTGAGCCACCCGCTCTCTTCCGGTCCTCACAACGCCACCAGAAGCGAGCGGAAGGGAGAGCCACGATGATGGCGGGCGTCAGCTGCCACTTCCTCCCCTCGCCGGCGCCGACGAGGCCGCTGCGCTCCCGCCCGAGCTTCCCCGCCGTCAGTGGCCGCGCCACTGCCCACCGGCCGCCTGCCAAAGGTGAGTTCTTTTAGACCTGTGTAGGGGAGGTGAGTGCTCATTTCGGGGCTGCAAATCGGAAGGCTCCGATGTTAGTTCGTTTTCAGATAGGCAGAATTGGTTGTGGTTCATAGGTTGCTTGAGGGGTGGAGGGGGGGGGGGTATGATTTTTTTGGAGAAACATCTCTACTGAATTAGGTGCTGAGAATGTTTTCTTATGTGTGTTACAGTGCGAACTCGGATCAGTTGCTGCTCTAAACCCAACAATTCGGAGGAGGATTGCGCGAGAAGCGATTCCCCCAGCGATGCCAAGGTTGGCCGTGTATTACTCTTCTTTGAGTTGTCTCTGTTTCAGCCATACAATCCGTCTAGCATAAGGTGGATAAGGCAAATACTGGAGACACTGTCATACATATTGGGCATGGTAGTACACAGTCAGAACCTTACGGTCTTGCAACATCTTCAAAAATCAATATTCTAGCCCATTCAGGTTCTATGTATATCCTGTTAGTCATGGTTCATCTCAGAAAAGAGGATTTCAAATCATACAAGTAAAGAATCCTTGAGAAATGTTTATGGCAAATGTCAGATGTATGATCCCCAAATGGTGAACAGTACCATTCTGCAAAATAAAACGTCTGAAGAACCAAAAGGGGCATGAACAATTTGCGCTTTTTTTTTGTACCAAGGGAGCGAGCGCTCGAACATTGTGAGGCTCGTTTTGCTTTCATGTCTGATGCGCGTTTTCTTTCTCATACAGGAGGAAGAAAGTATTAGCTCCAGAAGAAGATGTTTGGCTTGCCTATGTGCTGTAACATTAATCAGTGCATCAGGCCCAACGTTTTATGCGCCGAATGGATTTGCTGCGGACATGACGAACAAGCCTGGCATACAAAAGGCTGTATGCAGAAATTGTGGTGGCGGCGGTGCTATAATATGTAAGAGCTTTGCATCACCCTGGTCTCCTTCTATGTTATCACGTCTTACTGTTTCCCATGCCTTGACCCTTGATTAGTCTGATGAGTACACTTCCAGCTTAAACAGTGTGTTGTTAGGAATTGTGCTTGTGAAGAACAATTTCGTTGATTGTAATTAGTAGTACAGTAGTACTAGAAGTATGTCATTCAGAAATACATTCAGTAAAAGCAAACATGCTGAGCTGGTAGCCACCTGCTTTACCTCGATAAATTCAGAGAAATAAAAAAAAAATCTGGCCATACTCATGTCAGGCCTTACTCGACAATTTACTTTTAGTATCCTGCACTGCTTATGATTTCCATTTTATCACTTATAATAACCTCATTGACTCTTTACATGTCACTGTGTATGACAAGAAAACAAGAGTGCCTATTTCATTTTATTTTCTGTAATGTTTTACTTTAGCGCTACTTGTGTCATCAAGCTTGTAGAATGTATTCCTTGAATGATATTTCAACCATTTGGGGTGTAGGTGACATGTGTGGTGGCACAGGAAAATGGAAGGCCCTCAACCGAAAGAGAGCAAAAGATGTTTATGAATTCACAGAATGCCCAAATTGCTATGGTATGCTCTACTCTTGATTTAGTGATTTGGTGTCCTACATTTTCAGAATCCAGTAATTCTGATAAATGAATCAAGTGTAGTTCTCCGTATCTAAGACATGTTTTTAGATTCATTTATTCTGGTACATCGATCGTTTGTAGTTTTCTTCACGTAATAGCCAAAAGCACCCAGCGTAGCATTTCAGTCAAGTCAGCCCTTCTCTGTTTCAAACAACAAATGGACATAAAAGCTTTTCTGCATACATTTTCTTTGCCTGTTTACATGTCGATTACAAGCCGTATGGCGCCGGTCGATCATGCTTCTCTGATCTGTGTTTGCCTGCCGATGTAGGCCGTGGGAAGCTGGTCTGCCCCATCTGTCTCGGAACCGGCGTGCCCAACAACAAAGGACTCCTGCGGCGACCGGGCGCCAAAGAGCTGCTGGACAAGATGTACAATGGCAAGCTATTGCCGAGCTCGTAGATACATAGCATCTTCAGTACTGCATAGCCAGGAGTATAGGGCCACATATTGAAAGCAGAAGATTTTCGCGTCGGTGTAATACTGTAATTTGAGATTCGCATTAGATCTACGGATGTAGTACGGGTTTTTTTGCGAGACACACAAGTAAAGCTTGTATGATTTTGTTCAAGTGTCGGATCGGATGCAATTATCTGTCTATATGTGTAGTAAAACAGAGACCATGGACATGCAATTATCTGTCTATATGTGTTTCTCCGTGGAGCTGGGCAGGTCTCAATGTCTCATAAATCCGTACACTTCAGTCTTTTTCAGGTCGTGGCCGTGCGAATTCCCTAATTTGGCCTTCAGAACCCGAATCCCCTTTTCCTTCAGGTCGTGGAATGAAGTGAACCTTGACCATGAAGTTAAAAAAAACCGTGACCATCTTTTCTTTTTTGCGGGGAACATCCTTTTCTTTTAACTGAATATTATAAAAGAAAACACAATATAGACAATGTAATGAAAAGACAACAAGACACAAAACAACTAGCAAAAAAAATTACATCAAAAACCATATTGGCCATCTTGTTCCTTCGATTGCACGCCGTCCGTCGGAGCTTCACAAATGCATTGAACCAGCGGTAAGGAAAAGAGACACATGCCAACGCTCTCATGATGAGAACTTCACCACCGTCAAGAGGAGACTAGAAAATATAGGTCCAATCAGAAGAAGCCACGGCAAACAAATAACTGACCAGGTGAACGCTAACTTAATTTTATATCATGTAAACTTGATAAATTGGTTGTGCCTTCACCCCCTTTATTGTTGACTAAACTCATGTGCCAAGTCGAGGGAAGTCAACAGTCTTTGAGCTCGTGAAGAAACAATGTTTGCGGAAACAAGTTCTGAATTGAATCTAAACTTTTCAGAATATGCCTCCGATCTTTTGCTTTTCCGCCACCATTTTGGAGATACAACGTGGAAATGAGCTATACGATTAGAGGCTCCTTGAAGTCTACTTTTCCCACCCAAAAGACCTTGCATCATTTGGTGTTGTGCATCGAAAGTTATGACCATTGTGGTGGAAAGTGTCGAGGAAAAGTTGCGCGAGAATCCGAGAAGCTTTTCAATAACTTCCCATTTTCCAAGTTGCCTTTGGACCCTGGAGGTGTGGAGGACCTCCTCCTCCCGACGGGAGGGATCCTGTTCTCGTTTCTGTTAGGTTCAACGTCTTGCTTGGGGCTATGTGGCAGCGGTAATGTCTCTCACTAGGAATAACGTCTCCCATATTCGACCCCCTTCCCGATGGTGTGTCTACCATCAGCGGAGGGTGTGTGGAGGTGTGCCTCCTTCAGATTTCACGGGTTTCGATCGGTGTTAATCTTCGATGGATCTGCTTGCATCTGGTCTTCGTTTGAGTGTTTACATGTTTGATCCTTCCGATCTATGATTCTCTTCATCGGTGATTGTTGTTTCTCTGGCATGCTGGTCCTGTGGGGCCTTAGAACAATGACTTTCCGACTATCTACTGCAACAATGTTTGCCCGATTCCGGTGATGGAAGGCAATGATGGCGCCGCGCGTTCGGCTCGCTCCAATGCTTCTAGTTGTTGCTAGGTGGTCCAAGGACCCACTTGTTTATGAATAGATCGGAAGTTTCTCCCTAAAAAAACTTCCCAAGTTGACTGCTTATGAGTCCATGCAAAGAGGGTTATTATTTGGATTCCTTTCACACATAAACAATAGGGTTGTCCCTAGTTAATAAGAGCCCATCTCCCCCGTCCTTTTAGAGAACTTATGTCAAACCGTTCGACTACAAGCTTATGCAGCAAGATTATGAGTCTGGAAAGAGGAGTTATAGCATCTATCGTAGAAGAGGTGGAGGAAGTACCCAACATGGTTGAGCCGGCATCCACTCCCAGAAGTCACTCGTCTCACTACTAGTAGTCCATGAAGCTGGATGGGAACACCCTCCGTGTTGGAAATATGCCCTAGAGGCAATAATAAAATGGTTATTATTGTATTTCCTTGTTCATGATAATTGTCTATTGTTCATGCTATAATTGTATTAACTGGAAACCACAATACATGTGTGAATACATAGACCACAACATGTCCCTAGTAAGCCTCTAGTTGACTAGCTCGTTGATCAATAGATGGTTATGGTTTCCTGACCATGGACATTGGATGTCATTGATAACGGGATCACATCATTAGAGAATGATGTGATGGACAAGACCCAATCCTAAGCATAGCACAAGATCGTGTAGTTCGTTTGCTAAGAGCTTTTCTAATGTCAAGTATCATTTCCTTAGACCATGAGATTGTGCAACTCCCGGATACCGTAGGAATGCTTTGGGTGTACCAAACGTCACAACGTAACTGGGTGGCTATAAAGGTGCACTACAGGTATCTCCGAAAGTGTCTGTTGGGTTGGCACAAATCGAGACTGGGATTTGTCACTCCGTATGACGGAGAGGTATCTCTGGGCCCACTCGGTAATGCATCATCATAATGAGCTCAATGTGACTAATGAGTTAGCCACGGGATCATGCGTTACGGAACGAGTAAAGAGACTTGCCGGTAACGAGATTGAACGAGGTATTGGGATACCGACGATCGAATCTCGGGCAAGTAACATACCGATAGACAAAGGGAATTGTATACGGGATTGATTGAATCCCCGACATTGTGGTTCATCCGATGAGATCATCGTGGAACATGTGGGAGCCAATATGGGTATCTAGATCCCGCTATTGGTTATTGGCCGGAGAGGTGTCTCGGTCATGTCTGCATGGTTCCCGAACCCGTAGGGTCTACACACTTAAGGTTCGGTGACGCTAGAGTTGTTATGGGAAATAGTATGTGGTTACTGAAGGTTGTTCGGAGTCCCGGATGAGATCCCGGACGTGACGAGAAACTCTGGAGTGGTCCGGAGGTGAAGATCGATATATTGGACAAAGGATATTGGAGTCCGGAATTGTTCTGGGAGTACCGGGTGACGGCCAGCGTGACCGAAAGGTGTTTCGGAGGCCCCGGCAAGCATTGGGGGGCCTTATGGGCCAAGGGAAGGGGGCACACCAGCCCACTAAGGGGATGTGTGCCCCTCCAACCCCTCTCACGTAACCTGGAGAGGTGGGGGCGCCTCCCCTAGGGTAGCCGCCCCTCCCGGGTTGGGGGGCAAGTTTTGTAGGGGTGGGGGTGCCCAAACCCATCTAGGGTTTCCCCTGTGGCCGCCGCCCCTCCCCTAGGGAACCCTAGGGCGCCTCCTCCACCCCCTTCCCCCTATATATAGTGAGGGAGAGAAAGGGCAGCCGCACCCCTTCCCTGGCGCAGTCCCTCCCTCCTCCAACTCTTCCTTCTCCTCTGTAGAGCTTGGCGAAGCCCTGCAGGAATACCACAAGCTCCACCACCACGCCATCGCGCTGCCGGAGTTCTCCCTCAACTTCTCCTCTCCCCTTGCCGGATCAAGAAGGAGGAGACGTCCCCGGGCTGTACGTGTGTTGAACGCGGAGGCGCCGTCCATTCGGCGCTAGATCGGATCTTTCGCGATTTGAATCGCCGCGAGTACGACTCCATCAACTGCGTTCTTGTAACGCTTCCGCTTAGCGATCTTCAAGGGTATGAAGATGCACTCCCTCTCTCTCGTTTCTAGCATCACCTAGATTGATCTTGGTGACACGTAGGAAAATTTTGAATTATTGCTACGTTCCCCAACAGTGGCATCATGAGCGAGGTCTATGCGTAGATTCTATGCACGAGTAGAACACAAAGTAGTTGTGGGCGATGATTTGTTCAATTGCTTGCCGTTACTAGTCTTATCTTGATTCGGCGGCATTGTGGGATGAAGCGGCCCGGACCGACCTTACACGTACACTTACGTGAGACAGGTTCCATCGACTGACATGCACTTGATGCATAAGGTGGCTAGCGGGTGTTTGTCTCTCCCACTTTAGTCGGATCGGATTCGATGAAGAGGGTCCTTATGAAGGGTAAATAGCAATTGGCATATCACCGTTGTGGCTTTTGCGTAGGTAAGAAACGTTCTTGCTAGAAACCCATAGCAGCCACGTAAAACATGCAACAACAATTAGAGGACGTCTAACTTGTTCTCGCAGGGTATGCTATGTGATGTGATATGGCCAAAAGGATGTGACGAATTATATATATGTGATGTATGAGATTGATCATGTTCTTGTAATAGGAATCACGACTTGCATGTCGATGAGTATGACAACCGGAGGAGCCATAGGAGTTGTCTTAATTTATTGTATGACCTGCGTGTCAATGAAAAACGCCATGTAATTACTTTACTTTATTGCTAACCGTTAGCCATAGTAGTAGAAGTAATGGTTGGCGAGACAACTTCATGAAGACACGATGATGGAGATCATGGTGTCATGCCGGTGACGAAGGTGATCATGCCGCGCCTCGAAGATGGAGATCAAAAGGCGCAAGATGATATTGTCCATATCATGTCACTTTATGATTTGCATGTGATGTTTGTCATGTTTACATCTTATTTGCTTAGAACAACGGTAGCATAAATAAGATGATCCCTCGCTAAAATTTCAAGAAAGTGTTCCCCCTAACTGTGCACCATTATGAAGGTTCGTTGTTTTGAAGCAGCACGTGATGATCAGGTGTGATAGATTCTAACGTTCGCATACAACGGGTGTAAGCCAGATTTACACATGCGAAACACTTAGGTTGACTTGACGAGCCTAGCATGTACAGACATGGCCGCGGAACACAAGAGACCGAAAGGTCGAACATGAGTCGTATAGTAGATACGATCAACATGAAGATGTTCACCGATGATGACTAGTCCATCTCACGTGATGATCGGACACGGCCTAGTTGACTCGGATCATGTATCACTTAGATGACTAGAGGGATGTCTATCTAAGTGGGAGTTCATTAAATAATCAGATGAACTTAATTATCATGAACATTGTCAAAAGGTCTTTGCAAATTATGTCGTAGCTTACGCTTTAGTTCTACTGTTTAAGATATGTTCCTAGAGAAAATTTAGTTGAAAGTTGATAGTAGAAATTATGCATACTGGGTCCGTCAACTGAGGATTATCCTCATTGCTGCGCAGAAGGCTTATGTCCTTAATGCACTGCTCGGTGTGCTGAACCTCGAGCGTCGTCTGTAGATGTTGCGAAACATCTGACATACACGTTTTGATGACTACGTGATAGTTCAGTGCATAATGCTAATGGTTTAGAATTGTGGCACCAAAGACGGTTTTGAAACGTCGCAGAACATATGAGATGTTCCAAAGACTGAAATTGGGATTTCAGACTAGTGCCCACGTCAAGAGGTATGAGACCTCTGACAAGTTTCTTAAGCCCGCAAACTAAGGGAGAAAAGCTCAATCGTTGAGCATGTGCTCAGATTGTCTGAATACTACAATCGCTTGAATCGAGTGGGATTTAATCTTCCAGATGAGATAGTGATGGTTCTCCATAGTCACTGCCACCAAGCTATTAGAGCTTCGTGATGAACTATAACATATCAGGGATAGACATGATGATCCTTGAGCAACTCGTGATGTTTGACACCGCGAAAGTAGAAATCAAGTAGGAGCATCAATTGTTGATGGTTAGTAAAACCACTAGTTTCAAGAAGGGCAAGGGAAAGAAGGGATACTTCATGAAACGACAAATCAGTTGCTGCTCTAGTGAAGAAACCCAAAGTTGAACCCAAACCCGAGACTAAGTGCTTCTGTAATGAGGGGAACGGTCACTAAAGCAGAACTACCCTAGATACTTGGTAGATGAGAAGGCTGGTTATATTATTGTGTACTTTACTAGTACTCCTAGTAGCACCAGGGTAATAAATACCGGTTTAGTTGCTAAGTGTTAGTGACTCGAAAAAAAAGGCTGCGGAGACTAGCTAAAGGTGAGATGACGATATGTGTTGGAAGTGTTTCCAAGGTTGATGTGGTCAAACATCGCACGCTCCCTCTACCATCGGGATTGGTGTTAAACCTAAATAATTGTTATTTGGTGTTTGCATTGAGCATAGACATGATTGGATTATGTTTATCGCAATACGGTTATTCATTTAAGGAGAATAATGGTTACTATGTTTATTTGAATAATACCTTCAATGGTCTTACACCTAAAATGAATGGTTTATTGAATCTCGATCGTAGTGATACACATGTTCGTGCCAAAAGATATAAGATAGTAATGATAGTACCACATACTTGTGGCACTGCCATTTGAGTCATATTGGTATAAAACGCATGAAGAAGCTCCATGTTCATGGATCTTCAGACTCACTCGTTTTTGAAAAGATTGAGACATGCGAACCATGTCTATTGGTGGATATGCATGAAGAAACTCCATACTGCAGATGGATCATTTGGACTCACTTGATTTTGAATCACTTGAGACATGCAAATCATACCACATGGGCAAGATGACTGAAAGGCCTCGTTTTCAGTAAGATGGAACAAGAAAGCAACTTGTTGGAGGTAATACATTTTGATGTGTGCAGTCCAATGAGTGCTGAGGCACACAATGGATATCGTTATGTTCTTACTTCACAGATGATTTGAGTAGATGCTAAGTATATTTACTTGATGAAACACAAGTCTGAATTATCTAAAGGTTTAAGTAATTTCAGAGTGAAGTTGAAGATCGTCGTGACAAGAGGATAAAATGTCTATGATATGATCATAGAGATGAATATCCGAGTTACGAGTTTGGCACACAATTAAGACATTGTGGAAATTGTTTCACAACTAATACCGCCTGGAACACCATAGTGTGATGGTGTGTCCGAACATCATAACTGCACCCTATTGGATATGGTGCATACCATGATGTCTCTTATCGAATTACCACTATCGTTTATGAGTTAGGCATTAGAGACAACCGCATTCACTTTAAATAGGGCACCATGAAATTCCGTTGAGATGACACCGTATGAACTATGGTTTAGAGAAACCTAAGTTGTCGTTTCTTAAAAGTTTGGGGCTGCGACGCTTATGTGAAAAAGTTTCAGGCTGATAAGCTCGAACCCAAAGCGGATAAATGCATCTTCATAGAATACCCAAAACAGTTGGGTATACCTCCTATTTTAGATCCGGAAGCAAAAGTGATTGTTTCTAGAAATGGGTTCTTTCTCGAGGAAAAGTTTCTCTCAAAAGAATTGAGTGGGAGGATGGTGGAGACTTGATGAGGTTATTGAACCGTCACTTCAACTAGTGTGTAGCAGGGCACAGGAAGTTGTTCCTGTGGCACCTACACCAATTGAAGTGGAAGCTTATGATAGTGATCATGAAACTTCGGATCAAGTCACTACCAAACCTCGTAGGTCGACAAGGATGCGTACTACTTCAGAGTGGTACGTAATCCTGTCTTGGAAGTCATGTTGCTAGACAACAATGAACCTACGAGCTATGGAGAAGCGATGGTGGGCCCGGATTCCGACGAATGGCTCGAGGCCATAAAATCCGAGAGAGGATCCATGTATAAAAACAAAGTATAGACTTTGGAAGAACTACTTGATGGTCGTAAGGCTGTTGGGTGCAGATGGATTTTAAAAGGAAGATGAACAATGATGGTAAGTGTCACCATTAAGAAAGCTCGACTTGTCGTTAAGATGTTTTCCGACAACTTCAAGGAGTTGACTACGACGAGACTTCCTCACTCGTAGCGATGCTAAGAGTCTGTTGGAATTATATTAGCAGTTACTGCATTATTTATGAAATCTTGCAGATAGGATGTCAAAACATTGTTTCCTCGACGATTTTCTTGAGGAAAGGTTGTATTTGATACAACTAGAAGGTTTTGTCAATCCTGAAAGATGCTAACAAGTATGCAAAGCTCCAGCAATCCTTCTAAGGACTGGAGTAAGCATCTCGGAGTTGGAATGTACGCTTCGATGAGATGATCAAAGATTTTGGGTTTATACAAAGTTTATGAGAAACTTGTATTTCCAAAGAAGTGAGTGGGAGCACTATAGAATTTTTGATGAGTATATGTTGCTAACATATTGTTGATCAGAAATGATGTAGAATTTCTGGAAAGCATACAGGGTTATTTGAAAAGTGTTTTTCAATGGAAAACCTGGATTAAGCTACTTGAACATTGAGCATCAAGATCCATAAGGATAGATAAAAAATGCTTAATAGTACTTTCAAATGAATACATACAGTGACAAGATTTTGAAGGAGTTCAAAATAGACCAGCAAAGAAGGAGTTCTTGGCTGTGTTACAAGGTGTGAGTATTGAGTAAGTCTCAAGACCTGACCATGGCAGAAGAGAGAGAAAGGACGAAGGTCGTCCCCTATGCTTTAGATGTAGGCTCTACAGTATGCTATGCTGTGTACCGCACCTGAAGTGTGCCTTGCCATGAGTCAGTCAAGGGGTACAAGAGTGATCCAGGAATGGATCACATGACAGCGGTCGAACTTATCCTTAGTAACTAGTGGACTAA
Source organism: Triticum aestivum (assembly GCF_018294505.1). NCBI lineage: Eukaryota > Viridiplantae > Streptophyta > Magnoliopsida > Poales > Poaceae > Triticum > Triticum aestivum. The sequence goes on from NC_057799.1 coordinate 24,674,376, forward strand.
GGAATTTTCTCGATTATGGAGGTGGTAAAAGAGTTCGTCGTAAAGGGTTACGTCGATGCAAACTTTAACACTAATCCGGATGACTCTGAGTAGTAAACCGGATTCGTATAGTAGAGCAGTTATTTGGAATAGCTCCAAGTAGCGCGTGGTAGCTACATCTACAAGATGACATAGATATTTGTAAAGCACACACGGATCTGAAAGGTTCTGACCCGTTGACTAATAACCTCTCTCACAAGCGAGATATGAACAAACCCCATGGGTGTTGGATTCATTACAATCACATAGTGATGTGAACTAGATTATTGACTCTAGTGCAAGTGGGAGACTGTTGGAAATATGCCCTAGAGGCAATAATAAAATGGTTATTATTGTATTTCCTTGTTCATGATAATTGTCTATTGTTCATGCTATAATTGTATTAACTGGAAACCGTAATAAATGTGTGAATACATAGACCACAACATGTCCCTAGTAAGCCTCTAGTTGACTAGCTCGTTGATCAATAGATTGTTATGGTTTCCTGACCATGGACATTGGATGTCATTGTTAACGGGATCACATCATTAGGAGAATGATGTGATGGACAAGACCCAATCCTAAGCATAGCACAAGATCGTGTAGTTCGTTTGCTAAGAGCTTTTCTAATGTCAAGTATCATTTCGTTAGACCATGAGATGGCGCAACTCCCGGATACCGTAGGAATGCTTTGGGTGTACCAAACATCACAACGTAACTGGGTGGCTATAAAGGTGCACTACAGGTATCTCCGAAAGTGTCTGTTGGGTTGTGTAACGCCCGGATAATCAAGCTACAGTAATCCCCTACTAATGATGCCAAGTCATCACTGTTACGGTTGCTAATCTCACTTTGATTCAAAACCAATTCAAATTCAGTTTTAAAATAAAGTCAAATAAATTAATTCTCCAAACAGTAAAACAAAAATGTTCGCTGGGTTGCAAATATTCACTAACTAAATGTCATGAGTGATTCAACATCATTTGAGATAGCTAATTTCCCCTGGGAATTAGAGCAGTTCCAAATCAGCATTTTTAAATGCTTTTCCATTTGTGAAAAATCCAAATCAATTCACACTCCTCCCAAACTTTTTGTGGTAGTGCCAAATATTGTAATGTATTTATGTGGCCAAGTTCCACATTTTTACAAAGACCAATTGATAGCTCAAAATATTGCAAACAGATTCTGCAATCAGTGTAACAATAAAATAAAAGGGAAAGGCCTAACTACTATGTGTTAATGGGCTCTAGTGCCATTGTGCACTTTGGCCCGTCTAACAACATTGGGCCAGCCCACCTCCACCTCATCCCCAACCTCGCTACAGGAGGCGGGGGGATCGTGGCGGCCATCCCATGGCGCCCCTGGTCCCGTGGCGGCCATCCTCGCTCTCTCCCTGTGGATAAGAGGACGCCCCAACGCTCTCCCCCCCTGCCAAACCGTAGCCACTTCCCCTCTTCTACATCGTCCACCACACTTGATCCCGATCTCGACCGTCTGCATGGTCGCGCCGCGTCAATCCCGCAACCACCGGCCTCCCCTCGTCGCGCCAAGGCGTCCAGAAGCTGCGCCACCTTCCCCTGCTTCGACTACGAGCATCGGCTCAAGCTAGGAGGCCCCGAGCGCTCGCCATCGGGCGTCTTCCCGGCGTCTGGTCGCTGCTTCCTCGTCCCGGATCTCCTTCCTCGGCACACCCCCAGCCTCCCGAGCACGTCATAGAGGACCGCTGTGAGGCCCTCGTCCGATTCCCCTTTGTTCCCGTCTACTTTACCGTCGTTTGGCACCGCTACTTTCGCGCCCGTGCTCGCTGCGCCCAGCCTGCGCCCTAGGCTCCCCTGGCTTCGCCTTGCCCCGCGTGCCACACCACGGCCGCGTCCACCAGCGCGCCTTCCAGTGCATCGGCCGGTCGCCGCGCCCCTCCCTGCCTAGCGCCGCTGCCTCCCGCGCCTTGCCTTAGCGCGCCCGCATCTGCTGCTCCTGGCCGCTTGCGCTGCTATTGCTCGTGCCACTGATGCCTGCTGCTTGCCGCTGCAATGCCTAGCTGCTGCTGCTGCTCCCTGTTGCCTGCTGGCACTCCCGCTGGTTGCTGCTGCTTGATGTTCTTGCTGCTACCGCGTGCGACTGCTGCTATCGCTGCTCTGTTGTTGGTGCATGCTACCGCCGGCTGCTACTGCTAATGGCCATGGCCAAGTGTGTGCATGGTGCTGTTTATGTGCGTACGTGTGTGTTAGGGCCGGCCCAGTTAGTAGTGCTAATTAACGTTAGTTAGATTAATTAGTGGTTAGGTTATCCTAATGGCCTATTGACATGCGGGTCCCATTTAGTTAAAAGAAAAATCTAAATACAACTACTCTCCATGACACGTGGGACCCATTGCACTATTCACCCTTTGACCAGTTAGATGCTGACTGGGTCAACCCAATCAACATGCCCCACATGTCAGCCTATGTAGACCCTCCTGTGTACACTTCAGTGTGTGCACATAACATTTGACTATTAATTTAGAATTAATAATAATTCCATAATTTCAGAATATCTATTAAAACTTTGAAAAATCATATAAAATAAACCGCAACTCTGATTAAAAAACTTTGTACATGAAAGTTGCTCAGAACAACGAGACAAATCTGAAGACGCGACCTGTTTACCTGTCAGATGCCTCTAACTATCTGAACTTGGAACTTTCCCCCTCCGGTCATCTGTCTGACACAGGTCCGGAACCGGGAAAACATTCCCGGTTGACTTCCCCCTTCACCGGTATCGGGTAGCACCACGTTAGAACACGTCTAGCTCTGCATGTTGTCCTGTTATACACTTGCTTGCTATGTATTTACTGTTCCCCCCCTCTTCTCTTCGGTAGACCCCGTGACGATGCTAATGCCCCTGTGATCGACTACGTCACCGACGACCCCTCCTTCTCGTCTGAGCAACCAGGCAAGCCCCCCCTTTGATCATCCCGATATCACCCATTCCATTCTCTCATGCTTGCATTAGATTTTGCTACTGTTATTGTTTGCTCATATTTTGATGCATAGCCTGCTTTTGTAACCTGCTCATTGTACCTTACCTTCTTATCCTAAACTGCTTAGTATAGGTTGGTTAGTGATCCATCAGTGACCCCCACCTTGTCCCTGTTGCCCCTGCTTCATCATCAAAGACCTGATCAATGGGATCGAAGACCAGGCCCCGACACCGCACATCACTTTCCCCTTAGTTGCTCGACACTACTGGGTTACTATCGAGTGCCGAGGGTGAGACCTCTACAGCACTTCTGATGTTAACCCTGTAGTGTAGCTATTCGGTCGTGGTCATCGAGGGTGATTCCGCCTTAACCACTTCCGATACGACTCTGTCGTGCAACCCCTCAAGTGTGAACCTCGGGGGTGGTTCCTCTTACGTTCACCTTGATGATTACATCGAGTGGAATTCACTGGGGGTGATTCCTCGGGTTTTCCCCTTGATGTTTGGACACACGGATACTTGGACTTTACCACTGTTACTTGGAAAGGCGGGTCGACCCTGAGGGGTACCCGCGAGTGATGTGGAGACGGGTTGACCTGGAGGGTGCCCACGAGATAATTACGAGGCGTGGCCGGGCATTCCTAGCCCTTGCCGCAAGTCCTCGAGACGGGGCGACGGGGTCACATCTTTCGTGAGTCTCTTCTTGTTACCGCGTGTTCCTAATCCACTACGATTTGGATATTTGATCCGAGGGGCCTCCGGCCTGATAGCACTAAGCATCACGTGGGCATAGTATGGGCGTTCTGCGTCGTATACATCAGCCGAAGCTTAATAGACGTCAGCGACTAAGCGGCGCGCACCGGGTTGGACTACGTAAGCACCTGCCTTTTTAAAGGAGGTAGCTAGGTCTGCTCACCGGCCGCGTACGCAATGTGCAGGAGTTCCCGGGGCGATGTCCCATGACCCCTGGGGGCATAGGTTTAGTCCGGCCGGCGTGCTGACCTCTCTATTAAGCCTAGGTCGGGTTGCGGCGTATTGTTTGGCCGAGGCCGGGCATGACCCAGGAAAGTGTGTCCGGCCAGAGTTAATCGAGCGTGGTGGGTAAGTTGGTGCACCCTTGCAGGGAAGAAAACATCTATCGATAGCTTGTCCTATGATAACGGACACTTGGAGTTGTATCCCGATCGATACAACTAGAACTGGATACTTGAGATGAGACTTGGATATGAGGTGATAAATGGATAGTATGGCTCTGGGATTGCTTTCTCGCAGGGAGTCGAGAAAGGATCTCTGGCCGAGGTTGATAACACTATTACTACTTTATTTTATGCTACTCTACTCCCTCCTGTTGCTGTAAGATGGTGGTTTCCAGAAGATGCTAGTCTTCGATAGGACTAGGCCTTCTCTCTATTCTGGCATTTCTGCAGTTCAGTCCACATATACAACCCATTTCATTGATACCGATGCATATGTAGTGTAGTTCCTTGCTTGCGAGTACTTTGGATGAGTACTCACGGTTTCTTTGCTCCCCCTTTTCCCCCTTTCTTCTTCTTTCCGGTTGATGCAACCAGATGTCGGAGCCCAGGAGCCAGATGCCATCACCGATGCTTACTACTACGTGGAGGTCGCCGACGACTAGGAGTAGTTAGGAGGCTCGCAGGCAGGAGGCCTTGCCTTTTCGATCGTTGTTGCTTTTGTGCTAGCCTTCTTAAGGCAAACTTGTCTAACTCATGTCTGTACTCAGATATTGTTGCTTCCGCTGACTCTTGTGTTTTCGAGCTTATGTATTCGAGCCCTCGAGGCCCCTGGCTTGTAATATAAAGCTTGTATTTTTTTAAATTTGTGTCTAGAGTTGTGTTGTGATATCTTCCCGTGAGTCCTTGATCTTGATCGTACACATTTTCGTGTATGATTAGTGTACGATTGAATCGAGGGCGTCACAGGTTGGCACGAATCGAGACTGGGATTTATCACTCCGTATGACAGAGAGGTATATCTGGGCCCACTCGGTAATGCATCATCATAATGAGCTCAATGTGACTAATGAGTTAGCCACGGGATCATGCATTACGGAACGAGTAAAGAGACTTGCCGGTAACGAGATTGAACGAGGTATTGGGATACCGACGATCGAATCTCGGGCAAGTAACATACCGATAGACAAAGGGAATTGTATACGGGATTGATTGAATCCCCGACATTGTGGTTCATCCAATGAGATCATCGTGGAACATGTGGGAGCCAACATGGGTATCCAGATCCCGATATTGGTTATTGGCCAGAGAGGTGTCTCGGTCATGTCTGCATGGTTCCCGAACCCGTAGGGTCTACACACTTAAGGTTCGCTGACGCTAGAGTTGTTATGGGAAATAGTATGTGGTTACTGAAGGTTGTATAGAGTCCCGGATGAGATCCCGGACGTGACGAGGAACTCTGGAGTGGTCCGGAGGTGAAGATCGATATATTGGACGAAGGGTATTGGAGTCCGGAATTGTTCTGGGAGTACTGGGTGACGACCAGCATGACCGAAAGGTGTTTCGGAGGCCCCGGCAAGCGTTGGGGGGCCTTATGGGCCAAGGGGAGGGGGCACACCAGCCCACTAAGGGGCTGTGCACCCCTCCAACCCCTCTCACGTAACTTGGAGAGGTGGGGGCGCCTCCCCTAGGGCAGCCGCCCCTCCTGGCTTGGGGGGCAAGTTTCATAGGGGTGGGGGCGCCCAAACCCATCTAGGGTTTCCCCTGTGGCCGCCGCCCCTCCCCTAGGGAACCCTAGGGCGCCTCCTCCACCCCTTCCCCCTATATATAGTGAGGGAGAGAAAGGGCAGCCGCACCCCTTCCCTGGCACAACCCCTCCCTCCTCCAACTCTTCCTTCTCCTCCGTAGAGCTTGGCGAAGCCCTGCAGGAATACCACAAGCTCCACCACCACGCCGTCGTGCTGCCGGAGTTCTCCCTCAACTTCTCCTCTCCCCTTGCTGGATCAAGAAGGAGGCGACGTCCCCGGGTTGTACGTGTGTTGAACGCGGAGGCGCCGTCCGTTCGGCACTAGATCGGATCTTCCGCGATTTGAATCGCCGCGAGTACGACCCCATCAACCGCGTTCTTGTAATGCTTCCGCTTAGCGATCTTCAAGGGTATGAAGATGCACTCCCTCTCTCTCGTTGCTAGCATCTCCTAGATTGATCTTGGTGACACGTAGGAAAATTTTGAATTATTGCTATGTTCCCCAACACTCCGCTTCTCCAAGTAAGACCTCGACATCCTCGCCACACTAGTACATAATCGGTCTTTGCAGGCGGTTTTTGTACATGTGACGACGACGGTTGTAAGATCCGCCTTCAAAGCCTGCGTCCCTAATACTTGGAACGTAGTCATTTACAAAACCTCCTGCGCTGAATCACCTCTCCAGGCGGTTTACTTATACAAACCTGAAAGTGCGTTAAGTCGACTAGAGGGGGGGGTGAATAGGCGATTTTTATGAATTCTTCACTGAGGAATTTCAGGGTGAGAAAATTCCTAAGCGAAGAACTACTTACTAGCGGAATAAGTACTCATATGCAAACATAACAAAACATAAGCACAGTCATCATGATGAAATGAAATATGCACAGAGTACAGGAAGCGTAAACACGGGATAAGTAGGATGAAGATAAACAGACTGAAGAAATTGAACTGAGGAAATTGAGAAAGTCTTCAGTCAAAGTCTTCAAACAGATATGAACACAGTAATGAGGGAATGGAAGGGTTGAGGAAACAGAACCAGTAGGCTTGGTGAAGACAGTGATTTGGTAGACCAGTTCCAACTGCTGTGACAGTTGTACGTCTGGTTAGAACGGCTAGGTATTTAAACCTGAGGACACACAGTCCCGGACACACAGTCCTCACCGTATTCTCCTTGAGCTAAGATCACACAGATCTCGCCCAATCACTCGTGGTAAGTCTTCAGGTGACTTCCAAACCTTCACAAACTCGGTCACTCGGCGATCCACAATTTCCTCTTGGATGCTCTAGACCATGACGCCTAACCGTCTGGAAGATGCACAGTCTTCAAAGGTAACAAGCATCGGATCCACACAGGATCAATCTCTTCAGTGATGCTCAATTACTATGGGTTTGTAGGTATTTGGGTTTGGGTTTAAAGGAAATATGCCCTAAAGGCAATAATAAAGTTGTTATTAATATTTCATTATATCATGATAAATGTTTATTATTCATGCTAGAATTGTATTAACCGGAAACTTAGTACATGTGTGAATACATAGACAAACAGCGTGTCACTAGTATGCCTCTACTTAACTAGCTCGTTGAATCAAAGATGGTTAAGTTTCCTAACCATAGACATGAGTTGTCATTTGATTAACGGGATCACATCATTAGAGAATGATGTGATTGACTTGACCATTCCGTTAGCTTAGCATTTGATTGTTTAGTATGTTGCTATTGCTTTCTTCATAACTTATACATGTTCCTATGACTATGAGATTATGCAACTCCTGAATACCGGAGGAACACTTTGTGTGCTATCAAACGTCACAACGTAACTGGGTGATTATAAAGATGCTCTATAGGTGTCTCCGATGGTGTTTCTTGAGTTGGCATAGATCAAGATTAGGATTTGTCACTCTGATTGTCGGAGAGGTATCTCTGGGCCCTCTCGGTAATGCATATCACTATAAGCCTTGCAAGCAATGTGACTAATAAGTTAGTTGAGGGATGATGCATTATGGAATGAGTAAAGAGACTTTCCGGTAACAAGATTGAACTAGGTATTGAGATACCGGCGATCGAATCTCGGGCAAGTAACATACCGATGACAAAGTGAACAACGTATGTTGTTATGCGGTTTGACCGATAAAGATCTTCGTAGAATATGTAGGAGCCAATATGAGCATCCAGGTTCCACTATTGGTTATTGACCGGAGATGTGTCTCGGTCATGTCTACATAGTTCTCGAACCCATAGGGTTCGCACGCTTAATGTTCGATGACGATTTGTATTATGAGTTATGTGATTTGATGTACCGAAAGTTGTTCGGAGTCCTGGATGAGATGACGGACATGACGAGGAGTCTCGAAATGGTCGAGACGTAAAGATCGATATATTGGAAGGCTATATTCGGACATCGGAAAGGTTCCGAGTGATTCGGGTATTTTTCGGAGTACCGGAGAGTTAAGGGAATTCGCCGGGAGAAGTATTGGGCCTTATTGGGCCATACGGGAAGAGAGGAGGCAAGCCAAAGGGAAGGAGGCGCGCGCCCCCCCATGGGTCTGAATTGGACTAAGGGAAAGGGGGCGGCGCCCCCCCTTGCCCTTTCCTACTCCCTCTCTCTTTCCCTCTTTCTTCTCTCCTACTCCGGAAAGGAAAAGGGGAATCCTACTAGGATTTGGGAGTCCTAGTAGGACTTCCCACACTTGGCGCGCCCCCCTAGGGCCGGCCTCCTCCTCCGCCCTCCTTTATATACGTGGGAAGGGGGCACCCCAAAGGCACTTCAAGATTTGTCTTAGCCGTGTGCAGGCACCTCGGTCATATCGTCGTAGTGCTTAGGCGAAGCCCTGCGCCGGTAGCTTCATCATCACCGTCGCCAAGCAGTCGTGCTGACGGAACTCTCCCTCGGCCTCAACTGGATCAAGAGTACGAGGGACGTCATCGAGCTGAATGTGTGCTGAATGCGGAGGTGCCGTACGTTCGGTATTTGGATCGGTTGGATCGCGAAGATGTTCGATTACATCAACCGCGTTACTAAACGCTCCCGCTTACGGTCTACGAGGGTACGTGGACTACACTCTCCCCTCTCGTTGCTATGCATCACCATGATCTTGCGTGTGCGTAGGTAAATTTTTGCAATTACTACGTTCCCCAACAGTGGCATCCGAGCCAGGTTTATGCATAGATGTTATATACACGAGTAGAATACAAGTGAGTTGTGGACGATAATAGTCATACTGCTTACCAGCATGTCATACTTTGATTCGGCGGTGTTGTTGGATGAAGCGGCCCGGACCGACATTACGCGTACGCTTACGCGAGACTGGTTCTACCGACGTGCTTCGCACACAGGTGGCTGGCGAGTGTCAGTTTCTCCAACTTTAGTTGAATCGAGGGTGGCTAAGCCCGGTCCTTGTTGAAGGTTAAAACAACACATACTTGACGAAAAATCGTTGTGGTTTGGTGCGTAGGTAAGAACGGTTCTTGCTCAGCCCGTAGCAGCCACGTAAGACTTGCAACAACAAAGTAGATGACGTCTAACTTGTTTTTGCAGGGCATGTTGTGATGTGATATGGTCAATACATGATGCTAAATTTTATTGTATGAGATGATCATGTTTTGTAACAGAGTTATCGGCAACTGGCAGGAGCCATATATGGTTGTCGTTTTATTGTATGAAATGTAATCGCCATGTAATTGCTTTACTTTATCACTAAGCGGTAGCGATAGTCGTAGAAGCAATAGTTGGCGAGACGACAACGATGCTATGATGGAGATCAAGGTGTCGCTCCGGTGACAATGGTGATCATGATGGTGCTTTGGAGATGGAGATCAAATGCACAAGATGATGATGGCCATATCATATCACTTATTTTGATTGCATGTGATGTTTATCCTTTATGCATCTTATTTTGCTTAGTTCGACGGTAGTATATAAGATGATCTCACTAAATTTCAAGGTATAAGTGTTCTCCCTGAGTATGCACCGTTGCGACAGTTCGTCGTGCCGAGACACCACGTGATGATCGGGTGTGATAAGCTCTACGTTCACATACAACGGGTGCAAGCCAGTTTTGCACACGCAGAATACTCGGGTTAAACTTGACGAGCCTAGCATATGCAGATATGGCCTCGGAACACTGGAGACCGAAAGGTCGAGCGTGAATCATATAGTAGATATGATCAACATAGTGATATTCACCATTAAAAACTACTCCATCTCACGTGATAATCGGACATGGTTTAGTTGATTTGGATCACGTGATCATTTAGATGACTAGAGGGATGTCTATCTAAGTGGGAGTTCTTAAGTAATATGATTAATTGAGCTTTAATTTATCATGAATTTAGTCCTGGCAATATTAGCATATCTATGTTGTAGATCAATAGCTTGCGATGTAGCTCCCCGTTTATTTTTATATGTTCCTAGAGAAATATAAGTTGAAAGATGATAGTAGCAATGATGCGGACTTGGTCCGTGATCTGAGGATTTTCCTCATTGCTGCACAGAAGAATTATGTTCTTGATGCACCGCTAGGTGACAGACCTATTGCAGGAGCAGATGCAGACGTTATGAATGATTTGACAAAAGCTCGGTATGATAACTACTTGATAGTTTAGTGCACCATGCTTTATGGCTTAGGACCGGGACTTCAAAAATGTTTTGAACGACACGGAGCATATAAGATGTTCCAAGAGTTGAAATTGGTATTTCATACTCATGCCCGTGTCAAGAGGTATGAGACCTCTGACAGTACTTTGCCTACAAGATGGAGGAGAATAGCTCAACCAGTGAGCATGTACTCAGATTGTCTGGGTAATACAATTGCTTGAATCAACTGGGAGTTAATATTCCAGATAAGATAGTAATTGACAAAGTTCTCTAGTCACTATCTCCAAGTTACTAGAACTTCGTGATGAACTATAATATGCAAGGGATGACGAAAGTAATTCCCGAGCTCTTCGCGATGCTGAAATCGACAAAAGTAGAAATCAAGAAAGAGCATCAAGTGTTGATGGTTAACAAGACCACTAGTTTCAAGAAAAGGGCAAAGGGATAGAAGGGGAACTTCAAGAAGAACGGCAAGCAAGTTGCTGCTCAAGTGAAGAAGCCCAAGTTTGGACCTAAGCCTGAGACTGAGTGCTTCTACTGCAAAGGAAATGGTCGCTGGAAGTGGAACTACCCTAGATACTTGGTGGGTAAGAAGGATGGCAAAGTGTGTTGGAAATATGCCCTAGAGGCAATAATAAATTGGTTATTATTATATTTCCTTGTTCATGATAATCGTTTATTATCCATGCTAGAATTGTATTGATAGGAAACTCAGATACATGTGTGGATACATAGACAACACCATGTCCCTAGTAAGCCTCTAGTTGACTAGCTCGTTGATCAATAGATGGTTACGGTTTCCTGACCATGGACATTGGATGTCGTTGATAACGGGATCACATCATTAGGAGAATGATGTGATGGACAAGACCCAATCCTAAGCCTAGCACAAGATCGTGTAGTTCGTTTGCTAAGAGCTTTTCTAATGTCAAGTATCATTTCCTTAGACCATGAGATTGTGCAACTCCCGGATACCGTAGGAATGCTTTGGGTGTACCAAACGTCACAACGTAACTGGGTGGCTATAAAGGTGCACTAAAGGTATCTCCGAAAGTGTCTGTTGGGTTGGCACGAATCGAGACTGGGATTTGTCACTCCGTGTAAACGGAGAGGTATCTCTGGGCCCACTCGGTAGGACATCATCATAATGTGCACAATGTGACCAAGGAGTTGATCACGGGATGATGTGTTACGGAACGAGTAAAGAGACTTGCCGGTAACGAGATTGAACAAGGTATCGGGATACCGACGATCGAATCTCGGGCAAGTAACATACCGATAGACAAAGGGAATTATATACGGGATTGATTGAATCCTCGACATCGTGGTTCATCTGATGAGATCATCGAGGAGCATGTGGGAGCCAACATGGGTATCCAGATCCCGCTGTTGGTTATTGACCGGAGAGTCGTCTCGGTCATGTCTGCGTGTCTCCCGAACCCGTAGGGTCTACACACTTAAGGTTCGGTGACGCTAGGGTTATAGAGATATTAGTATGCGGTAACCCGAAAGTTGTTCGGAGTCCCGGATGAGATCCCGGACGTCACGAGGAGTTCCGGAATGGTCCGGAGATAAAGGTTTATATATGGGAAGTCTTATTTTGGTCGCCGGAAAAGTTTCGCACTTTATCGGTATTGTACCGGGAGTGCCGAAAGGGGTCCGGGGGTCCACCAGCCCCGGGGGGCCACATGGGCTGTAGGGGTGTGCACCTTGGCCTATATGGGCCAAGGGCACCAGCCCCAAGAGGCCCATGCGCCAAGAGATAAGGGAAAGGGAGAGTCCTAAAGGGGGAAGGCACCTCCGAGGTGCCTTGGGGAGGATGGACTCCTCCCTGGCCGCACCCTTCCTTGGAGGAAGGGCCAAGGCTGCGCCCCCCCTCTCCCTTGGCCCTATATATAGTGGGGGGGAGGGAGGGCAGCAAGACCTAAGCCCTGGCACCTCCCTCTCCCTCCCGTGACACATCTCCCTCCTCCCGCAGCGCTTGGCGAAGCCCTGTTGGAATCCCGCTACTTCCACCACCACGCCGTCATGCTGCTGGATCTCCATCAACCTCTCCTCCCCCCTTGCTGGATCAAGAAGGAGGAGACGTCGCTACTCCGTACGTGTGTTGAACGCGGAGGTGCCGTCCGTTCGGCGCTAGGATCATCGGTGATTTGGATCACGACGAGTACGACTCCATCAACCCCGTTCTCTTGAACGCTTCCGCTCGCGATCTACAAGGGTATGTAGATGCACTCCTTCCCTCTCGTTGCTAGTAAACTCCATAGATTGATCTTGGTGATGCGTAGAAAATTTTGAATTTCTGCTACGTTCCCCAACAGTGGCATCATGAGCTAGGTCTATGCGTAGTTTCTATGCACGAGTAGAACACAAAGTAGTTGTGGGCGTCGATTGGGAGTTAATCTTCCAGATGAGATAGTGATGGCTCTCCATAGTCACTGCCACCAAGCTATTAGAGCTTCGTGATGAACTATAACATATCAGGGATAGACATGATGATCCTTGAGCAATTCGCGATGTTTGACACCGCGAAAGTAGAAATCAAGAAGGAGCATCAATTGTTGATGGTTAGTAAAACCACTAGTTTCTAGAAGGGCAAGGGCAAAAGGGATACTTCATGAAACAGCAAATCATTTGCTGCTCTAGTGAAGAATCCCAAGGTTGAACCCAAACCCGAGACTAAGTGCTTCTGTAATGAGGGGAACGGTCAGTGAAGCAGAACTACCCTAGATACTTGGTAGATGAGAAGGCAGGCAAAGTCGACAGATGTATATTGGATATACATTATATGAATGTGTACTTTACTAGTACTCCTAGCAGCACCAGGGTATTAGATACCGGTTCGGTTGCTAAGTGTTAGTAACACGAAATAAAAGCTGCGGAATAAACGGAGACTAGCTAAAGGTGAGATGACGATATGTGTTGGAAGTGTTTCCAAGGTTGATGTGATCAAGCATCGCATGCTCCCTCTACCATCGAGATTGGTGTTTGCGTTGAGCATAAACATGATTGGATTATGTTTATCGCAATACGGTTATTCATTTAAGGAGAATAATGGTTACTCTGTTTATTTGAATAATACCTTCAATGGTCTTGCACCTGAAATGAATCTCGATCGTAGTGATACACATGTTCATGCCAGAAGTAATGATAGTACCACATACTTGTGGCACTGCTATTTGAGTCATATCGGGATAAAACGCATGAAGAAGCTCCATGTAGATGGATCTTTGGACTCACTCGTTTTTGAAAAGATTGAGACATGCGAACCATGTCTATTGGTATATATGCATGAAGAAACTCCATGCAGATGGATCGTTTGGACTCACTTGATTTTGAATCACTTGAGACATGCAAATCATACCACATGGGCAAGATGACTGAAAGGCCTCGTTTTCAGTAAGATGGAACAAGAGAGCAACTTGTTGGAAGTAATACATTTGATGTGTGTAGTCCAATGAGTGCTGAGGCACGCAGTGGATATCGATATGTTCTTACTTCACAGATGATTTGAGTAGATGCTGAGAATATTTACTTGATGAAACACAAGTCTGAATTATTGAAAGGTTCAAGTAATTTCAGAGTGAAGTTGAAGATCGTCGTGACAAGAGGATAAAATGTCTGTGATATGATCATAGAGATGAGTATCTGAGTTACGAGTTTGGCACACAATTAAGACACTGTGGAAAGTATTTCACAATTAATACCGCCTGGAACACCACAGTGTGATGGTGTGTCTGAACATCATAACTGCACCCTATTGGATATGGTGCATACCATGATGTCTCTTATCGAATTACCAATATCGTTTATGGGTTAGGCATTAGAGATAACCGCATTCACTTTAAAAGGGGCACCACGCAATTCCGTCGAGACCACACCGTTTAGAGAAACCTAAGTTGTCGTTTCTTAAAAGTTTGGGGCTGCGATGCTTATGTGAAAAAGTTTCAGGCTGATAAGCTCGAACCCAAAGCGGATATATGCATCTTCATAGAATACCCAAAACAGTTGGGTGTACCTCCTATTTCAGATCTGGAAGCAAAAGTAATTGCTTCTAGAAACGAGTCCTTTCTCGAGGAAAAGTTTCTCTCGAAAGAATTGAGTGGGAGGATGGTGGAGACTTGATAAGGTTATTGAACCGTCACTTCAACTAGGGTGTAGCAGGGCACAGGAAGTTGTTCATGTGGCACCTACACCAATTGAAGTGGAAGCTTATGATAGTGATCATGAAACTTCGGATCAAGTCACTACCAAACCTCGTAGGACGACGAGGATGCGTACTACTTCAGAGAGGTACGTGATCCTGTCTTGGAAGTCATGTTGCTAGACAACAATGAACCTACGAGCTATGGAGAAGCGATGGTGGGCCCATATTCCGACAAATTGTTAGAAGCCATGAAATCCGAGATAGGATCCATGTATCAGAACAAAGCATGGACTTTGGTGAGCTTGCCCGATGATCGGCAAGCCATTGAGATAAATGGATCTTTAAGAAGAAGACGGACGTGGACGGTAAGGTTACCGTCTATGAAGCTCGACTTGTGGCAAAGAGTATTTTCACAAGTTCAAGGAGTTGACTACGATGAGATTTTCTCATCCATAGCGATGCTTAAGTCCGTCGGAATCATGTTAGCATTAGCTGCATTTATGAAATCTGGCAGATGGATGTCAAAAAAAGTTTCCTTACCAGTTTTCGTAAGGAAAGGTTGTATGTGATACAATCAGAAAGGTTTTGTCGATCCTAAGGATGCTAAAAGGTATGCTAGCTCCAGCGATCATTCCATGGACTAGAGCAAGCATCTCGGAGTCAGAATATACGCTTTGATGGAGTGATCAAAGTTTTTGGGTTTATACAAAGTTGGTTAGAAACTTGTATTTACAATAAAGTGAGTGGGAGCGCTACAACATTTCTGATAAGTACATGTGAATGACATATTGTTGATCAGAAATGATGTAGAATTTCTGGAAAGCATATAGGGTTATTTGAAAGGTGTTTTTCAATGGAAAACCTGGATTAAGCTACTTGAACATTGAGCATCAAGATCTATAAGGATAGATCAAAAACGCTTAATAGTACTTTCAAATGAATACATACTGTGACAAGTTTCTGAAGGAGTTCAAAATAGATCAGCAAAGAAGGAGTTCTTGGCTGTGTTACAAGGTGTGAGTATTGAGTAAGACTCAAGACCTGACCACAGCAGAAGAGAGAGAAAGGACGAAGGTCCTCCCCTATGCTTTAGACGTAGGCTCCACAGTATGCTATGCTGTGTACCACACATGAAGTGTGCCTTGCCATGAGTTGGTCAAGGGGTACAATAGTGATCCGGGAATGGATCACATGACAGCGGTCGAACTTATCCTTAGTATCTAGTGGACTAAGGAATTTTCTCGATTATGGAGGTGAAAAGGAGTTCGTCGTAAAGGGTTACGTCGATGCGAACTTTGACACTAATCCGGATGACTTTGAGTAGTAAACCGGATTCATATAGTAGAGTAGTTATTTGAAATGGCTCCAAGTAGCGCATGGTAGCATCCACAAGATGACATAGATATTCGTAAAGCACACACTGATCTGAAAGGTTCGGACCCGTTGACTAATAACCTCTCTCACAAGCATAACATGATCAAACCAGAACTCATTGAGTGTTAATCACATAGTGATGTGAACTAGATTGTTGACTCTAGTAAACTCTTTGGATGTTGGTCACATGGTGATGTGACCTGTGAGTGTTAATCACATGGTGATGTGAACTAGATTATTGACTCTAGTGCAAGTGGGAGACTGTTGGAAATATGCCCTAGAGGCAATAATAAATTGGTTATTATTATATTTCCTTGTTCATGATAATCGTTTATTATCCATGCTAGAATTGTATTGATAGGAAACTCAGATACATGTGTGGATACATAGACAACACCATGTCCCTAGTAAGCCTCTAGTTGACTAGCTCGTTGATCAATAGATGGTTACGGTTTCCTGACCATGGACTTTGGATGCCGTTGATAACGGGATCACATCATTAGGAGAATGATGTGATGGACAAGACCCAATCCTAAGCCTAGCACAAGATCGTGTAGTTCGTTTGCTAAGAGCTTTTCTAATGTGAAGTATCATTTCCTTAGACCATGAGATTGTGCAACTCCCGGATACCTTAGGAATGCTTTGGGTGTACCAAACGTCACAACATAACTGGGTGGCTATAAAGGTGCACTAAAGGTATCTCCGAAAGTGTCTGTTGGGTTGGCACGAATCGAGACTGGGATTTGTCACTCCGTGTAAACGGAGAGGTATCTCTGGGCCCACTCGGTAGGACATCATCATAATGTGCACAATGTGACCAAGGAGTTGATCACGGGATGATGTGTTACGGAACGAGTAAAGAGACTTGCCGGTAACGAGATTGAACAAGGTATTGGGATACCGACGATCGAATCTCGGGCAAGTAACATACCGATAGACAAAGGGAATTGTATACGGGATTGATTGAATCCTCGACATCGTGGTTCATCCGATGAGATCATCGAGGAGCATGTGGGAGCCAACATGGGTATCCAGATCCCGCTGTTGGTTATTGACCGGAGAGTCGTCTCGGTCATGTCTGCGTGTCTCCCGAACCCGTAGGGTCTACACACTTAAGGTTCGGTGACGCTAGGGTTATAGAGATATTAGTACGCGGTAACCCGAAAGTTGTTCGGAGTCCCGGATGAGATCCCGGACGTCACGAGGAGTTCCGGAATGGTCCGGAGGTAAAGATTTATATATGGGAAGTCTTATTTTGGTCGCCGGAAAAGTTTCGCACTTTATCGGTATTGTACCGGGAGTGCCGAAAGGGGTCCGGGGGTCCACCAAGGGGTCCACCAGCCCCGGGGAGCCACATGGGCTGTAGGGGTGTGCGCCTTGGCCTATATGGGCCAAGGGAACCAGCCCCAAGAGGCCCATGCGCCAAGAGATAAGGGAAAGGGAGAGTCCTAAAGGGGGAAGGCACCTCCGAGGTGCCTTGGGGAGGATGGACTCCTCCCTGGCCGCACCCTTCCTTGGAGGAAGGGCCAAGGCTGCGCCCCCCCTCTTCCTTGGCCCTATATATAGTGGGGGGAGGGAGGGCAGCAAGACCTAAGCCCTGGCGCCTCCCTCTCCCTCCCGTGACACATCTCCCTCCTCCCGCAGCGCTTGGCGAAGCCCTGTTGGAATCCCGCTACTTCCACCACCACGCCGTCGTGCTGCTGGATCTCCATCAACCTCTCCTCCCCCCTTGCTGGATCAAGAAGGAGGAGACATCGTTGCTCCGTACGTGTGTTGAACGCGGAGGTGCCGTCCGTTCGGCGCTAGGATCATCGGTGATTTGGATCACGACGAGTACGACTCCATCAACCCCGTTCTCTTGAACGCTTCCGCTCGCGATCTACAAGGGTATGTAGATGCACTCCTTCCCTCTCGTTGCTATTAAACTCCATAGATTGATCTTGGTGATGCGTAGAAAATTTTGAATTTCTGCTACGTTCCCCAACAAAGTGAACAAAGCTATATTTGATATACATGTTATTGATGTGTACTTTACTAGTGTTTATAGCAACCCCTCGATATTTGATACTGGTTCAGTTGCTAAGAGTAGTAACTCGAAACAGGAGTTGCAGAATGAATAGAGACTAGTTAACGGTGAAGTGACGATGTGTGTTGGAAGTGGTTCCAAGAATGATATGATCATCATCGCACACTCCCTATACTTTCGGGATTAGTGTTGAACCTAAATAAATGTTATTTGGTGTTTGCATTGAGCATGAATATGATTTGATCATATTTATTGCAATACGGTTATTCATTTAAGTTAGAGAATAATTGTTGTTCTGTTTACTTGAATAAAACCTTCTATGGTTATACACCCAATGAAAATGTTTTGTTGGATCTCGATCGTAGTGATACACATATTCATAATATTGAAGCCAAAAGATGCAAAGTTAATAATGATAGTGCAACTTATTTGTGGCACTGCCGTTTAGGTCATATTGGTGTAAAGCGCATGAAGAAACTTCATGCTGATGGGTTTTTGGAATCACTTGATGCTTGCGAACCATGCCTCATGGGCAAGATGACTAAGACTCCGTTCTCCGGAACAATGGAGCAAGCAACTGACTTATTGGAAATAATACATACTGATGTATGCGGTCCAATGAGTGTTGAGGCTCACGACGGGTATCATTATTTTCTGACCTTCACAGATGATTTGAGCAGATATGGGTATATCTACTCGATGAAACATAAGTCTGAAACATTTGAAAAGTTCATAGAATTTCAGAGTGAAGTGGAAAATCATCATGATAAGAAAAATAAAGTTTCTACGATCTGATCGTGGAGACGAATATTTGAGTTACGAGTTTGGTCTTCAATTAAAACAATGTGGAATAGTTTCACAAATTCATGCCACCTGGAACACCACAACATAATGGTGTGTTGGAACATCATAACCGTACTTTATTGGATATAGTGCAATCTGTGATGTCTCTTACCAATTTACCACCATCGTTTTGGGGTTATGCATTAGAGACAACTACATACACGTTAAATAGGGCACCGTCTAATCCGTTGAGATGACACCGTATGAACTATGGTTTGGCTAGAAAACTAAGCTGTCGTGTCTTAAAGTTTGGGGTTGTGATGCTTATGTGAAAAAGTTTCAACGTGATAAGCTCGAACCCAAATCGGAGAAATGCGTCTTCATAGGATACCCAAAGGAAATTGTTGGGTACACCTTCTATCACAGATCCGAAGGCAAGATATTCGTTGCTAAGAATGGATCCTTTCTAGAGAAGGAGTTTTTCTCGAAAGAAGTGAGTGGGAGGAAAGTAGAAATTGATGAGGTAATTGTACCTTCTCCCAAATTGGAAAGTAGTTCATCACCGAAATCAGTTCCAGTGATGCCTACACCAATTAGTGAGGAAGTTAATGATAATAATCATGAAACTTCAGATCAATTTACTACCGAACCTCCTAGGTCACCAGAATACGTTCCGCACCAAAGTTGTACGGTAATCCTGTTCTAGAAATCATGTTACTAGTCCATGACAAACCTACGAACTATGAGGAAGCGATGATGAGCCCAGATTCCGCAAAATGGCTTGAGGCCATGAAATCTGAGATGGGATCCATGTATGAGAACAAAGTATGGACTTTGGTTGAATTGCCCAATGATTGGCAAGCAATAGAAAATAAATGGACTTTCAAGAGGAAGACAGACACTGATAGTAGTGTTACTATCTACAAAGCTAGACTTGTCAAAAAAGTTTTTGACAAGTTCAAGGTGTTGACTACGATGAGATTTTCTCACTCGTAGCGATGCTTAAGTCTGTCCGAATCATGTTAGCAATTGCCGCATTTTATGAAATCTGGCAAATGGATAAACAAGACTGCATTCCCTAATGGATTTATTAAAGAAGAGTTGTATATGATGCAACCAGAAGGTTTTGTCAATCCTAAAGGTGCTAACAAATATGCAAGCTCCAGCGATCCATCTATGGACTGGTGCAAGCATCTCGGAGTTGGAATATACGCTTTGATAAGTTGATCAAAGCATATAGTTTTATACAGACTTGCGGTGAAGCCTGTATTTACAAGAAAGGGAGTGGGAGCACTACAACCTTTCTGATAAGTATATGTGAATGACATATGGTTGATCGGAAATGATGTAGAATTTTTTGGAAAGCATAAAGGAGTGTTTGAAAGGAGTTTTTCAAAGAAAGACCTCGGTGAAGTTGCTTACACATTGAGCATCAAGATCTATAGAGATAGATCAAGACGCTTGATAAGTTTTTTCAATGAGTACATACCTTGACAAGTTTTTGAAGTAGTTCAAAATGGAACAGTCAAAGAAAGAGTTCTTGCCTGTGTTGCAAGGTGTGAAGTTGAGTAAGACTCAAAGCCCGACCACGGCAGAAGATAGAGAGAAAATGAAAGTCATTCCCTATGCCTCAGCCATAGGTTCTATTAAGTATGCCATGCTATGTACCAGACCTATTGTATACCCTGCCCTGAGTTTGGCAAGGGAGTACAATAGTGATCTAGGAGTAGATCACTGGACATTGGTCAAAATTATCCTTAGTGGAATAAGGATATGTTTCTCGGTTATGGAGGTGACAAAAAGTTCATGGTAAAGGGTTACGTCGATGCAAGTTTTGGCACTGATCCGGATGACTCTAAATCTCAATCTGGATACATATTGAAAGTGGGAGCAATTAGCTAGAGTAGCTCCGTGTAGAGCATTGTTGACATAGAAATTTGCAAAATACATACGAATCTGAATTTGGCAGACCTGTTGACTAAACTTCTCTCACAAGCAAAACATAATCACACCTTTGTACTCTTTGGGTGTTAATCACATGGCGATGTGAACTAGATTGCTGACTCTAATAAACCCTTTGAGTGTTGGTCACATGTCGATGTGAACTATGGATTTTAATCACATGGTGATATGAACTATTGGTGTTAAATCACATGGCGATGTGAACTAGATTATTGACTCTAGTGCAAGTGGGAGACTGAAGGAAATATGCCCTAGAGGCAATAATAAAGTTGTTATTAATATTTCTTTATATCATGATAAATGTTTATTATTCATGCTAGAATTGTATTAACCAGAAACTTAGTACATGTGTGAATACATAGACAAATGATACGTCCATTTTGCATCATGCTTTCATATCAATATTTATTGCATTATGGGCTGTTATTACACGTTATGTCACAATACTTATGCCTTTTCTCTCTTATTTTACAAGGTTTACACGAAGAGGGAGAATGCCGGCAGCTGGAATTCTGGGCTGGAAAAGGAGCAAATATTAGAGACCTATTCTGCACAACTTCAAAAGTCCTGAAACTTCACGGAAGCAGTTTTTGGAATAAATAAAAAATACTGGCGAAGAAAGTACCAGAGGGGGGCCACCCACCATCCATGAGGGTGGGGGGCACGCCCCCCTGCCTCGTCGGCCCCCTGGTAGGCCTCCGGTGCCCATCTTCTGCTATATGAAGTCTTTCGTCCGAGAAAAAAAATCCTAAGCAAGCTTACGATACGAAACTCCGCCGCCACGAGGCGGAACCTTGGCGGAACCAATCTAGGGCTCCGGCGGAGCTTTTCTGCCGGGGAAACTTCCCTCCGTGAGGGGGAAATCATCGCCATCATCATCACCAACGATCCCCTCGTCGGGAGGGGGTCAATCTCCATCAACATCTTCACCAGCACCATCTCCTCTCAAACCCTAGTTCATCTCTTGTATCCAATCTTTGTCCCAAAGCCTCAGATTGGTACCTGTAGGTTGCTAGTAGTGTTGATTACTCCTTGTAGTTGATGCTAGTTGGTTTATTCGGTGGAAGATCATATGTTTAGATCCTTTATGCATATTAATACCCCTCTGATTATGAACATGAATATGATTTATGAGTAGTTACATTTGTTCCTGAGGACATGGGAGAAGTGTTGCTATAAGTAGTCATGTGAATTTGGTATTCGTTCGTTATTTTGATGAGATGTATGTTGTCTTTCCTCTGGTGGTGTTATGTGAACGTCGACTACATGAAATTTCACCATTGTTTGGGCTTAGAGGAAGGCATTGAGAAGTAATAATTAGATGATGGGTTGCTAGAGTAACAGAAGCTTAAACCCTAGTTTATGCGTTGCTTCGTAAGGGGCTGATTTGGATCCATATGTTTCATGCTATGGTTAGGTTTACCTTAATACTTGTTTTATAGTTGCGGATGCTTGCAATAGGAGTTAATCATAAGTGGGATGTTTTTCCATGGAAGGACAGCACCCGAGCCCCGGTCCATCCACATACCAAATTGTCAAAGTAACGAACGCGAATCATATGAGCGTGATGAAAACTAGCTTGATGATAATTCCATGTGTCCTCGGGAGCGCTTTCCTTCATATAATAATTTGTCCAGGCTTGTCCTTTGCTACAAAAAGGATTGGGCCACCTTGCTGCACCTTATTTACTTTTGTTACTTGTTGCTCGTTACCAATTACCTTATCACAAAACTATCTGTTACCGATAATTTCAGTGCTTGCAGAGAATACCTCACTGAAAACCGCTTGTCATTTCCTTCTGCTCCTCGTTGGGTTCGACACTCTTACTTATCGAAAGGACTACGATAGATCCCCTATACTTGTGGGTCATCAAGACTCTTTTCTGGCGCCGTTGCCGGGGAGTGAAGCGCCTTTGGTAAGGAAAAATTTATATAGTGTGCTGAAATTTACTGTCACTTGTTACTATGGAAAGTAATCCTTTGAGGGGCTTGTCCGGGGTATCTTCACCCCAACCAGTAGACCAAAGAGTTGCTCCTCAACCTACTGAAAATGTTTACTTTGAAATTCCTTCGGGTATGATAGAGAAACTGCTAGCTAATCCCTTTACAGGAGATGGAACATTGCATCCTGATTTGCACCTAATCTATGTGGATGAAGTTTGTGGATTATTTAAGCTTGCAGGTATGCCCGAGGATGTTATCAAGAAGAAGGTTTTCCCTTTATCTTTGAAGGGAGAGGCATTGACATTGTATAGGCTATGTGATGATATGGGATCATGGAACTACAAACGATTGAAATTGGAATTTCATCAGAAGTTTTATCCTATGCATCTTGTTCATCGTGATCGTAATTATATATATAATTTTTGGCCTCGCGAAGGAGAAAGCATCGCTCAAGCTTGGGGGAGGCTTAAGTCAATGTTATATTCATGCCCCAATCATGAGCTCTCAAGAGAAATAATATTAAAAAAATTTATGCTCAGCTTTCTCACAACAATCGCTCCATGCTCGATACTTCTTGTACTGGTTCTTTTATGATGAAGACTATTGAATTCAAATGGGATTTATTGGAAATAATTAAACGCAACTCTAAAGACTGGGATCTCGATGAAGGTAAGGAGTCAGGTATAACACCTAAGTTTGATTGTGTTAAATCTTTTATGGATACCGATGTTTTCCGTGAATTTAGCACTAAATATGGACTTGACTCTGAGATAGTAGCTTCTTTCTGTGAATCATTTGCTACTTATGTTGATCTCCCTAAGGAGAAGTGGTTTAAATATCATCCTCCCACTGAAGTAAAAGTAGTTGAACCTATTAAAGTTGAAGAAAAGACTATCACTTATAATGTTGATCCTATTGTTCCTACCGCTTATATTGAGAAACCACCCTTTCCTGTTAGAATAAAGGATCATGCTAAAGCTTCAACTGTGGTTCCTAAGAGCAATACTAGAACACCTACACCTCCTGAGCAAATTAAAGTTGAACCTAGTATTGCTATGGTTAAAGATATCTTGGCTGATGATATTGATGGGCATGTTATTTACTTCTGTGATGAAGCTGCTAGAATTGCTAGAACTGCTACTAAAAATAAACATAGACCCGTTATTGGCATGCCTGTTGTTTCTGTTAAAATAGGAGATCATTGTTATCATGGCTTATGTGATATGGGTGCTAGTGCAAGTGCAATACCTCATTCCTTATACAAAGAAATTATGCATGATATTGCACCTGCTGAGATAGAAGAAATTGATGTTACTATTAAACTTGCCAATAGAGATACTATTTTACCAATTGGGATTGTTAGAGATGTTGAAGTCTTGTGTGGGAAAGTTAAATATCCTGCTGATTTTCTTGTTCTTGGCTCCCCACAATATGAATTTTGTCCCATTATATTTGGTAGACCCTTCTTGAATACTGTTAATGCTAGAAAAGACTGCGAAAAGGATATTATTACTGTTGGTTTAGGGGATATGTCTCATGAGTTTAATTTTGCTAAATTTCGTAGGCAACCTCATGATAAAGAATTGTCCAGTAAAGATGAAATTATTGGTCTTGCTTCTATTGCTGTTCCTCCTAATGATCCATTAGAACAATATTTGCTCGACCATGAAAATGATATATTTATGAATGAAAGAAGGGAAATAGATGAAGTATTCTTTAAACAAGGTCCTATTTTGAAACACAACTTGCCTGTTGAAATCCTAGGGGATCCTCCTCCACCCAAGGGTGACCCCGTATTTGAGCTTAAACCATTACATGATACTCTTAAGTATGCTTATCTTGATGAAAAGAAGATATATCATGCTATTATTAGTGCTAACCTTTCAGAGCATGAAGAAAAGAAATTATTGAAAACTCTGAAGAAGCACCGTGCTGCTATTGGATATACTCTTGATGACCTTAAGGGCATTAGTCCCACTCTATGCCAGCACAAAATAAAACTGGAGAAAGACGCTAAACCGGTTGTTGATCATCGACGACGATTGAATCCTAAGATGAAAGAAGTGGTAAGAAAAGAAATACTAAAGCTTCTGTAGGCAGGTATAATTTATCCTGTTGCTGATAGTCAGTGGGTAAGTCCTGTCCATTGTGTCCCTAAGAAGGGAGGTATTACTGTTGTTCCTAATGATAAAGATGAATTGATCCCACAAAGAATTGTTACAGGTTATAGAATGGTAATTGATTTCCGCAAGTTAAATAAGGCTACTAAAAAGGATTATTACCCTTCACCTTTTATTGATCAAATGCTAGAAGGATTATCCAAACATACACATTTTTGCTTTCTAGATGGCTACTCGGGTTTTTCCCAAATACCTGTGTCAAAAGAGGATCAAGAAAAGACCACTTTTACTTGCCCTTTCGGTACTTTTGCTTATAGACGTATGCCTTTTGGTTTATGTAATGCACCTGCTACCTTTCAAAGATGCATGATGGCTATATTCTCTAACTTTTGTGAAAAGATTGTTGAGGTTTTCATGGATGATTTGTCAATTTATGGATCTTCTTTTGATGATTGCTTGAGCAACCTTGATCGAGTTTTGCAGAGATGTGAAGAAACTAATCTTGTCTTGAATTGGGAGAAGTGTCACTTTATGGTTAATGAAGGTATTGTCTTGGGGCATAGAATTTCTGAAAGAGGTATTGAAGTTGATAAAGCTAAAGTTGATGCTATCGAAAAGATGATGTGTCCTAAGGACATTAAAGGTATAAGAAGTTTCCTCGGTCATGCCGATTTTTATAGGAGGTTCATTAAGGACTTCTCTAAGATTTCTAGGCCTCTGACTAATCTCTTACAAAAAGATATTCCTTTTGTCTTTGATGATGATTGTGTGGAAGCATTTGAAATACTTAAGATAGCTTTGATTTCTGCACCTATTGTTCAGCCACCTGATTGGAATTTACCCTTTGAAATTATGTGTGATGCTAGTGATTATGCTGTAGGTGCTGTTCTAGGACAAAGAGTTGATAAGAAATTAAATGTTATCCAATATGCTGGTAAAACTCTAGACAGTGCCCAGAGAAATTATGCTACTACTGAAAAAGAATTTTTAGCAGTTGTATTTGCTTGTGATAAGTTCAGACCTTATATTGTTGATTCTAAAGTAACGATTCACACTAATCATGCTGCTATTAAATATTTTATGAAAAAGAAAGATGCTAAACCTAGACTTATTAGATGGGTTCTCTTGCTGCAAGAATTTGATTTGCATATTATTGATAGAAAGGGAGCTGAGAACCTCGTTGCAGACAACTTGTCTAGGTTAGAGAATGTTCTTGATGACCCACTACCTATTGATGATAGCTTTCCTGATGAACAATTAGCAGTCATAAATGCTTCTCGTACTGCTCCATGGTATGCTGATTATGCTAATTACATTGTTGCTAAATTTATACCACCTAGTTTCACATACCAGCAAAAGAAAAAGTTTTTCTACGATTTAAGCCATTACTTCTGGGATGACCCACACCTTTATAAAGAAGGAGTAGATGGTGTTATTAGACGTTGTATACCTAAGCATGAACATGAACAGATCCTACGCAAGTGTCACTCCGAAGCTTATGGAGGACACCACGCCGGAGATAGAACTGCACATAAGGTATTGCAATCCGGTTTTTATTGGCCTACTCTCTTCAAAGATGCCCGTAAGTTTGTCTTGTCTTGTGATGAATGTCAAAGAATTGGTAATATTAGTAGACGTCAAGAAATTCCTATGAATTATTCGCTTGTTATTGAACCATTTGATGTTTGGGGCTTTGACTATACGGGACCGTTGCCTTCCTCTAATGGCTATACACATATTTTTGTTGCTGTTGATTACGTTACTAAGTGGGTAGAGGCTATTCCGACTAGTAGTGCTGATCATAACACCTCTATTAAGATGCTTAAAGAAGTTATTTTTCCGAGGTTTGGAGTCCCTAGATACTTAATGACTGATGGTGGTTCACACTTTATTCATGGTGCTTTCCGTAAAATGCTTGCTAAGTATGATGTTAACCATAGAATTGCATCTCCATACCACCCACAGTCTAGCGGTCAAGTAAAACTGAGTAACAGAGAGCTTAAATTAATTTTGCAAAAGACTGTTAATAGATCTAGAAAGAATTGGTCTAAGAAACTTGATGATGCATTATGGGCCTATAGAACTGCATATAAAAATCCTATGTGTATGTCTCCGTATAAAATGGTTTATGGAAAAACATGTCACTTACCTCTCGAACTAGAACATAAGGCATATTGGGCCATTAAAGAGCTCAATTATGATTTCAAACTTGCCGGTGAGAAGAGGTTATTTGACATAAGCTCACTTGATGAATGGAGAAACCAGGCTTATGAGAATGCCAAATTGTTTAAAGAAAAAGTTAAAAGATGGCATGACAAAAGGATACAAAAGCGTGAGTTTAATGTAGGCGATTATGTATTGCTATTCAACTCTCGTTTAAGATTTTTTGCAGGAAAACTTCTCTCTAAATGGGAAGGTCCTTACGTTATCGAGGAGGTATATCGTTCCGGTGCCATAAAAATCAACAACTTTGAAGGCAAAAATCCGAAGGTGGTGAACGGTCAAAGAATCAGACATTATATCTCAGGTAATCCCATAAATGTTGAAACTAATGTTATTGAAACCGTAACCCTAGAGGAGTACATAAGGGACACTTTCCAGAACGTTTCAGACCCCGAAAAGGAATAGGTATGTGGTACAGTAAGTAAACCGACTCCAAAACAGTTCTAATGGTAATTTTTCTCCGTTTTGGAATATTTAAGAAAATAGGAAAATAAAAAGTAGTCCGGGTAGGACACGAGGCATCCACGAGGGTGGAGGGCGCGCCCCCTGCCTCGTGGACACCTCGTGTGCTCTCCGGACTCCGTTTTCTTGCATGATACTCCTTTTGGTCGGTAAAAAATCATTATATAATCTCCCGAAGGTTTTGACCACCGTATCACGCAAATATCCTCTGTCTTTGTTTCGAGCTATTCTCTGTCAGAGTCGTCAAGGCCAGGCATCATGTCGTCACCCTCCTCCAACAATGAAGGCAACGATGCTTGGCTAATGAAGATAGAGCTGAAGAGAAAAGAACCCAGGGAGATCAACAAGGATGATAGGATCAAGAAGGCCATGGAGGATCAAGCTCCGGCAGCAGAAGAAGACATCCTTCAACCTCATCACAACCTTCTTACCCCAACTGAGATTGAAGCTTTCAAGATGATTGAGTTAGCTCGCATACAAAACAAGTATCTTACACCTGAAAATATTTTGTTGAAGGAGCATATCACCGCACTCAAGGGCATTATCCGCAAACTGGAGGAGCTCCTACGCTCGATGTGCGACTATCCATCATCACCACCACCTTCTTCCCCAGCAAAGGATAACTGAGTATTGGGTATGGGCACTCCCCTTGGCAACTGCCAAGCTTGGGGGAGGTGCCTCGGTATCGTATCACCATGACACTCCTATCTTTACCATTTTTCTTAGTTCAATCCTTTTGGTAATATCTTGATCTAGTAGAATAAAGTTTTAGGATGATCTAGTTTTGAGTTTTTCTTTATGATCTCTCTATATAATCGAGTCCGTGAGCTATATATAATAAAGATTAGTGTTGTGTCAAGGGCTTTGCTATCTTGCTATGATCTTGAGGGAATAATAAGAAAAAGAAAGAATAAAAAGAAATAAAGAGATCATATTGATCTTATGGAGAGTAATGACTTCACATATAAAGAGTATGATAGATAAAATTTGTTGAGAGTTGACAAAAATAGTTTTGGTCATCGTTGCAATTAATAGGAAATAATAAAGAAAGAGAGGTTTTCACATATAAATATACTATCTTGGACATCTTTTATGATTGTGAGCACTCATTAAAATATGACATGCTAAAGAGTTGATGTTGGACAAGGAAGACAACGTAATGGGTTATGTTTTCTTATATCTGAAATAAAGTATATTGTCATGGATCATCCAACATGTTGAGCTTGCCTTTCCCTCTCATGCTAGCCAAATTCTTTGCACCAAGTAGAGATACTACTTGTGCTTCCAATTATCCTCAAACCCAGTTTTGCACCAAGTAGAGATACTACCTATGGATTGAGTAAGATCCTTCAAGTATGTTGTCATTGTTGCATGCAATAAAAATTGCTCTCTAAATATGTATGATTTATTAGTGTGGAGAAAATAAGCTTTATACGATCTTGTGATATGGAAGCAATAAAAGCGACAGACTTCATAATAAAGGTCCGTATCACAAGTGGCAATATAAAGTGACGTTCTTTTGCATTAAGATTTTGTGCATCCAACCCTAAAGCACATGACAACCTCTGCTTCCCTCTGCGCAGGGCCTATCTTTTATTCTTGCCTTATACATTATACAAGAGTCAAGGTGATCTTCACCTTTCCTTTTTACATTTTATCCTTTGGCAAGCACATTGTGTTGGAAAGATCCTGATATATATCCAATTGGATGTAAGTTAGCATGAACTATTATTGTTGACATTACCCTTGAGGTAAAAGGTTGGGAGGCAACACTATAAGCCCCTATCTTTCTCTGTGTCCGATTAAAACTCCATACCCATAAGTATTGCATGAGTGTTAGCAATTGTGAAAGACTAAATGATAGTTGAGTATGTGGACTTGCTGAAAAGCTCTTATATTGACTCTTTCCGATGTTATGATAAATTGCAATTGCTTCAATGACTGAGATTATAGTTTGGTGGTTCTCAATGAAGTTTCTGATTCATACTTGACATTGGATTATTACTTTAGCATAAGAAATCATATGACAATATTTATATATGTTGCTGTTATGAGAATGATCATGATGCCCTCATGACTGTATTTTATTTTATCGACACCTCTATCTCTAAACGTGTGGACATATTTTTCGATATCGGCTTCCGCTTGAGGACAAGCGAGGTCTAAGCTTGGGGGAGTTGATACGTCCATTTTGCATCATGCTTTCATATCAATATTTATTGCATTATGGGCTGTTATTACATGTTATGTCACAATACTTATGCCTTTTCTATCTTATTTTACAAGGTATACACGAAGAGGGAGAATGCCGGCAGCTGGAATTCTGGGCTGGAAAAGGAGCAAATATTAGAGACCTATTCTGCACAACTCCGAAAGTCCTGAAACTTCACGGAAGCAGTTTTTGGAATAAATAAAAAATACTGAGCGAAGAAAGTACCAGAGGGGGGCCACCCACCATCCACGAGGGTGGGGGGCGCACGCTACCCCCTAGGCGCGCCCCCTACCTTGTGGGCCCCCTGGCAGGCCTCCGGTGCCCATCTTCTGCTATATGAATTCTTTCGTCCGAGAAAAAATCATAAGCAAGCTTACGAGACGAAACTCCGCCGCCACGAGGCGGAACCTTGGCGGAACCAATCTAGGGCTCCGGCGGAGCTTTTCTGCAGGGGAAACTTCCCTCCGGGAGGGGGAAATCATCGCCATCATCATCACCAACGATCCTCTCATCGGGAGGGGGCCAATCTCCATCAACATCTTCAACAACACCATCTCCTCTCAAACCCTAGTTCATCTCTTGTATCCAATCTTTGTCCCAAAGCCTCAGATTGGTACCTGTAGGTTGCCAGTAGTGTTGATTACTCCTTGTAGTTGATGCTAATTGGTTTATTCGGTGGGAGATCATATGTTCAGATCCTTTATGCATATTAATACCCCTCTGATTATGAACATGAATATGATTTGTGAATAGTTACGTTTGTTCCTGAGGACATGGGAGAAGTCTTGCTATAAGTAGTCATGTGAATTTGGTATTCGTTCGATATTTTGATGAGATGTATGTTGTCTTTCCTCTAGTGGTGTTATGTGAACGTCAACTACATGACACTTCACCATTGTTTGGGCCTAGAGGAAGGCATTGGGAAGTAATAAGTAGATGATGGGTTGCTAGAGTGACAGAAGCTTAAACCCTAGTTTATGCGTTGCTTTGTAAAGGGCTGATTTGGATCCATATGTTTCATGCTATGGTTAGGTTTACCTTAATACTTCTTTTGTAGTTGCGGATTCTTGCATTAGGAGTTAATCATAAGTGGGATGTTTGTCCAAGGAAGGACAACACCCAAGCACTGGTCCACCCACATACCAAATTATCAAAGTAACTAACGCGAATCATATGAGCGTGATGAAAACTAGCTTGACGATAATTCCCATGTGTCCTCGGGAGCGCTTTCCTTCATATAAGAATTTGTCCAGGCTTGTCCTTTGCTACAAAAAGGATTGGGCCACCTTGCTGCACGTTATTTACTTTTGTTACTTGTTGCTTGTTACCAATTACCTTATCACAAAACTATCTATTATCGATAATTTCAGTGCTTGCAGAGAATACCTTACTGAAAACCGCTTGTTATTTCCTTCTGCTCCTCGTTGGGTTCGAACTCTTACTTATCGAAAGGACTACGATAGATCCCCTATACTTGTGGGTCATCAACAAACAGCGTGTCACTAGTATGCCTGTACTTAACTAGCTCGTTGAATCAAAGATGGTTAAGTTTCCTAACCATAGACATGAGTTGTCATTTTATTAACGGGATCACATCATTAGAGAATGATGTGATTGAGTTGACCCATTCCGTTAGCTTAGCATTTGATCGTTTAGTATGTTGCTATTGCTTTCTTCATAACTTATACATGTTCCTATGACTATGAGATTATGCAACTCCCGAATACCGGAGGAACACTTTGTGTGCTATCAAACGTCACAACGTAACTGGGTGATTATAAAGATGCTCTACAAGTGTCTCCGATGGTGTTTGTTGAGTTGGCATAGATCGATATTAAGATTTGTCACTCCGATTGTCGGAGAGGTATCTCTGGGCCCTCTCGGTAATGCATATCACTATAAGCCTTGCAAGCAATGTGACTAATAAGTTAGTTGCAGGATGATGCATTACGGAACGAGTAAAGAGGCTTGCCGGTAACGAGATTGAACTAGGTATTGAGATACCGACGATCGAATCTCGGGCAAGTAACATACCGATGACAAAGGGAACAACATATGTTGTTATGCGGTTTGACCGATAAAGATCTTCGTAGAATATGTAGGAGCCAATATGAGCATCCAGGTTCCGCTATTGGTTATTGACAGGAAATGTGTCTCGGTCATGTCTACATAGTTCTCGAACCCGTAGGGTTCGCATGCTTAACGTTCGATGACGATTTGTATTATGAGTTATGTGATTTGATGTACCGAAAGTTGTTCGGAGTCCTGGATGAGATGACGGACATGACGAGGAGTCTCGAAATGGTCGAGACGTAAAGATTGATATATTGGAAGGCTATATTCGGACATCGGAAAGGTTCCGAGTGATTCGGGTATTTTTCGGAGTACCGGAGAGTTACGGGAATTCGCCGGGAGAAGTATTGGGCCTTATTGGGCCATATGGGAAGAGAGGAGGCAGGCCAAAGGGAAGGAGGCGCGCACCCCCCCATGGGTCCGAATTGGTCTAAGGGAAAGGGGGCGGCGCCCCCTTGCCGTTTCCTACTCCCTCACTCTTTCCCTCTTTCTTCTCTCCTACTCTGGAAAGGAAAAGGGGAATCCTACTAGGACTTGGGAGTCCTAGTAGGACTCCCCACACTTGGCGCACCCCCCTAGGGCCGGCCTCCTCCTCCTCCCTCCTTTATATACGTGGGCAGGGGGCACCCCAAAGGCACTCCAAGATTTGTCTTAGCCGTGTGCGGTGCCCCCCTCCATAGTTACACACCTCGGTCATATCGTCGCAGTGCTTAGGCGAAGCCCTGCGCCAGTAGCTTCATCATCACTGTCGCCACGCTGTCGTGCCCACGGAACTCTCCCTCGGCCTCAACTGGATCAAGAGTACGAAGGACATCATCAAGCTGAACGTGTGCTGAACGCGGAGGTGCCATACGTTCGTTACTTGGATCAGTTGGATCACGAAGATGTTCGACTACATCAACCGCGTTACTAAACACTTCCGCTTACGGTCTACGAGGGTACGTGGACTACACTCTCCCCTCTCGTTGCTATGCATCACCATGATCTTGCGTGTGCGTAGGTAAATTTTTGAAATTACTGCGTTCCCCAATAGGGTTTTCCTCACTTGATGATTTTCGCTCAAAGTCCTCGGAGGATGGGATGCTCTCAATGACAAGTGTCAGTTTCTCTCGGAGCAGCCAACTAGCTACTGGTTGTAGGGGGCGGCTATTTATAGCCTAGGGAGTAGCCCGACATGATAAGACAGAAATGCCCTTCAATGATATGACCGTTAGGTGGATAGATATTTTGGGACAGCTGGCGCATAGCACAGCAACGGTCAGAAATTTGAGGTATCAAATTCCTTAGGGCTATCATGTTCCTCACTTGTAGGCAATCCACACTGGCGAATTCCTAACTCCTCTGTCAGAACAAATTCCTCAGAGACCAGAAGATCTTCGTCTGTCACTGAAGAAATTGACTGAACTGTATGAGATTTCCAATGGCTTCACTCGAAAGGATTGGGTAGGTGTAGGATTTTGAGATAAGCATCACTTGGAAACTTTTCCTTAGTTTTTCCTCGACCGCCTTTAACAGTACGGTGTTTCCTATGACTCAAGAAAGAGAAAATGAAACTACGAAAACAAAAGTCTTCACGCTTCATGTTCGTCGCATGAATATCCAAGTCTTCATGGTCACACCAATTTCTTCACTTTCAAAGTCTTCAGAAATCCAAAGTCTTCAGTTGAAGACATTCATTTTTAGGTGTCGACTTTCTCTGTAAATATCAAACTCCTCATAGACTTATAGACATGTGTACACTCACAAACACATTAGTCCCTTAACCTATAAGTCTTCAATACACCAAAATCACTAAGGGGCACTAGATGCACTTACAAAACCGCCTGCAATTCCAGGGCCTTAGGCGGTTTCATCCGTCAAATGCCTCCATCACCATATTTTGGGCTACCTGTTTCTGTTTTGCAATTGGACCTGCAAATGAAATTGGCATTCAAACACGATCCACCAGCATACAACATTCATTTGCATTGGGCACCGATGTCGAGGTGGTCCGCCACTTGCGTGTGGCTGGTTGTTGGATGTCTGCTGACTCGCCGATCTTCTCTTCCTTGTTCTAAACTTCCTCGGGGTCGCCCTCGAGGACGTCGGTAAGATCTTTGACATTGGCGACGAGATGGGTGGTGGGTTGGTTGAAAAAAAATGACGTCTTCTAGAATCTGTTGAAAATATGCCCTAGAGGCAATAATAAAATGGTTATTATTATATTTCCTTGTTCATGATAATTGTCTATTGTTCATGCTATAATTGTGTTTTCCGGAAATCGTAATACATGTGTGAATACATAGACCACAACATGTCCCTAGTGAGCCTCTACTTGACTAGCTCGTTGATCAACAGATAGTCATGGTTTCCTGACTATGGACATTGGATGTCATTGATAACGGGATCACATCATTAGGAGAATGATGTGATGGACAAGACCCAATCCTAAGCATAGCACAAGATCGTGTAGTTCGTTTGCTAGAGCTTTTCCAAATGTCAAGTATCATTTCCTTAGACCATGAGATTGTGCAACTCCCGGATACCATAGGAGTGCTTTGGGTGTGCCAAACGTCACAACGTAACTGGGTGGCTATAAAGGTGCACTACGGGTATCTCCGAAAGTGTTTGTTGGGTTGGCACGAATCGAGACTGGGATTTGTCACTCCGTATGATGGAGAGGTATCTCTAGGCCCACTCGGTAATGCATCATCATAATGAGCTCAATGTGACCAAGTGTTTGGTCACGGGATCATGCATTACGGTACGAGTAAAGTGACTTGCCGGTAACGAGATTGAACAAGGTATTGGGGTATCGACGATCGAATCTCGGGCAAGTAACGTACCGATTGACAAAGGGAATTGTATACGGGATTGATTGAATCCTCGACATCGTGGTTCATCCGATGAGATCATCGTGGAACATGTGGGAGCCAACATGGGTATCCAGATCCCGTTGTTGGTAATTGACCGGAGAGTCGTCTCGGTCATGTCTGCATGTCTCCCGAACCCGTAGGGTCTACACACTTAAGGTTCGGTGACGCTAGAGTTGTAGAGATATTAGTATGCGGTTAACCGAAAGTTGTTCGGAGTCCCGGATGAGATCCCGGACATCACGAGGAGTTCCGGAATGGTCCGGAGGTAAAGATTTATATATGGGAAGTCCTATTTTGGCCACCGGAAAATGTTCGGGATTTTTCGGTATTGTACCGGGAAGGTTCTAGAAGGTTCCGAAGTGGGGCCCACCTGCATCGGGGGACCCACATGAATGTGGGTAGTGGGGGAAAGGCCCCACACCCCTGGTCAAGGCGCACCAAGATCCCACCTTAGAAGGAATAAGATCATATCCCGAAGGGATAAGATCAAGATCCCTAAAAAAGGGGGATAACGATCGGTGGGGAAGGGAAATGATGGGATTTCTTCCCCCCACCTTTGCCAACGCCCCAGTGGACTTGGAGAGCAAGAAACCAGCCCCCTCCACCCCTATATATAGTGGGGAGGCGCATGGGAGCAGCACCCCAAGCCCCTGGCGCCTCCCTCTCCCTCCCGTGACACCTCTCCCTCTCGTTGAGCTTGGCGAAGCCCTGCCGAGATCCCCGCTGCTTCCACCACCACGCCGTCGTGCTGCTGGATCTCCATCAACCTCTCCCTCCCATTACTGTATCAAGAAGGAGGAGACATGTTCCCCAACCGTACGTGTGTTGAACGCGGAGGTGCCGTCCGTTCGGCGCTCGGTCATCGGTGATTTGGATCACGACGAGTACGACTCCATCAACCCCGTTCACTTGAACGCTTCCGCTCGCGATCTACAAGGGTATGTAGATGCACTCTTTTCCCTCTCGTTGCTAGAAGACTCCATAGATTGTTCTTGGTGATGCGTAGAATTTTTTTAATTTCTGCAACGATCTCCAACAGTGGTATCATGAGCTAGGTCTATGCGTAGTTTCTATGCACGAGTAGAACACAAACTTGTTGTGGGCGTAGATGTTGTCAATTTTCTTGCCACTACTAGTCTTATCTTGTTTCGGCGGCATCGTGGGATGAAGCGGCCCGGACCGACCTTACACGTACGCTTACGTGAGACAGGTTCCACCGACTGACATGCACTAGTTGCATAAGGTGGCTAGCGGGTGTCTGTCTCTCCCACTTTAGTCGAATCGGATTCGATGAAAAGGGTCCTTATGAAGGGTAAATAGAAGTTGGCATATCACGTTGTGGTTTTACGTAGGTAAGAAACGTTCTTGCTAGAAACCTATAGAAGCCACGTAAAAACATGCAACAACAATTAGAGGACGTCTAACTTGTTTTTGCAGCATATGCCTTGTGATGTGATATGGCCAAAAGGATGTGATGAATGAAATATATGTGATGTATGAGA
The DNA here is from genome assembly GCF_018294505.1 of Triticum aestivum. Lineage (NCBI taxonomy): Eukaryota > Viridiplantae > Streptophyta > Magnoliopsida > Poales > Poaceae > Triticum > Triticum aestivum. The sequence continues at coordinate 24,710,349 of NC_057799.1, forward strand.
TTGATCATGTTCTTGTAATAGGAATCACGACTTGCATGTCGATGAGTATGACAACCGGCAGGAGCCATAGGAGTTGTCTTTATTTTTGTATGACCTGCGTGTCATTGAATAACGCCATGTAAATTACTTTACTTTATTGCTAAACACGTTAGCCATAGAAGTAGAAGTAATCGTTGGCGTGACAACTTCATGAAGACACGATGATGGAGATCATGGTGTCATGCCGGTGACGAAGATGATCATGGCGCCCCGAAGATGGAGATCAAAGGAGCAATATGATACTGGCCATATCATGTCACTATTTGATTGCATGTGATGTTTATCATGTTTTACATCTTATTTGCTTAGAACGACGGTAGCTTAAATAAGATGATCCCTCGCAATAATTTCAAGAAAGTGTTCCCCCTAACTGTGCACTATTGCGAAGGTTCGTTGTTTCGAAGCACCACGTGATGATCGGGTGTGATAGATTCTAACGTTTGAATACAACGGGTGTAAGCCAGATTTACACACGCAATACACTTAGGTTGACTTGACGAGCCTAGCATGTACAGACATGGCCTCGGAACACGGAAGACCGAAAGGTTGAGCATGAGTCGTATAGAAGATACGATCAACATGAAGATGTTCACCGATGTTGACTAGTCCGTCTCACGTGATGATCGGACACGGCCTAGTTGACTCGGATCATGTTTCACTTAGATGACTAGAGGGATGTCTATCTGAGTGGGAGTTCATTGAATAATTTGGTTAGATGAACTTAATTATCATGAACTTAGTCTAAAATCTTTACAATATGTCTTGTAGATCAAATGGCCCACGCTAATGTTGCCCTCAACTTCAACGCGTTCCTAGAGAAAACCAAGCTGAAAGATGATGGCAGCAACTATACGGACTGGGTCCGGAACCTGAGGATCATCCTCATAGCTGCCAAGAAAGATTATGTCCTAGAAGCACCGCTAGGTGACGCACCCATCCCAGAGAACCAAGACGTTATGAACGCTTGGCAGCAGCGTGCTGATGATTACTCCCTCGTTCAGTGCGGCATGCTTTACAGCTTAGAACCGGGGCTCCAAAAGCGTTTTGAGCAACACGGAGCATATGAGATGTTCGAAGAGCTGAAAATGGTTTTCCAAGCTCATGCCCGGGTCGAGAGATATGAAGTCTCCGACAAGTTCTTCAGTTGTAAGATGGAGGAAAATAGTTCTGCAGTGAGCACATACTCAAAATGTCCGGGTTACACAACCGCTTGACTCAGCTGGGAGTTAATCTCCCGGATGACGCGGTCATTGACAGAATCCTTCAGTCGCTTCCACCGAGCTACAAGAGCTTTGTGATGAACTTCAATATGCAGGGGATGGAAAAGACCATTCCTGAGGTATATTCAATGCTGAAATCAGCGGAGGTGGAGATCAAAAAGGAACATCAAGTGTTGATGGTGAATAAACCACTAAGTTCAAGAAAGGCAAGGGTAAGAAGAACTTCAAGAAGGACGGCAAGGGAGTTGCCGCGCCCGGTAAGCCAGTTGCCGGGAAGAAGCCAAAGAATGGACCCAAGCCTGAGACTGAGTGCTTTTATTGCAAGGGAAGTGGTCACTGGAAGCGGAACTGCCCCAAGTACTTAGCGGACAAGAAGGCCGGCAACACCAAAGGTATATGTGATATACATGTTATTGATGTGTACCTTACCAGCACTCGTAGTAGCTCCTGGGTATTTGATACCGGTGCGGTTGCTCATATTTGTAACTCAAAGCAGGAGCTGCGGAATAAACGGAGACTGGCAAAGGACGAGGTGACGATGCGCGTCGGGAATGGTTCCAAGGTCGATGTGATCGCCGTCGGCACGCTACCTCTACATTTACCTACGGGATTAGTTTTAAACCTCAATAATTGTTATTTAGTGCCAGCTTTGAGCATGAACATTGTATCAGGATCTCGTTTAATTCGAGATGGCTACTCATTTAAATCCGAGAATAATGGTTGTTCTATTTATATGAGAGATATGTTTTATGGTCATGCCCCGCTGGTTAATGGTTTATTCTTAATGAATCTCGAACGTAGTGTTACACATATTCATAGTGTGAATACCAAAAGATGTAAGGTTGATAATGATAGTCCCACATACTTGTGGCACTGCCGTCTTGGTCACATTGGTGTCAAACGCATGAAGAAGCTCCATGCAGATGGACTTTTGGAGTCTCTTGATTACGAATCATTTGACACGTGCGAACCATGCCTCATGGGTAAGATGACCAAGACTCCGTTCTCCGGAACAATGGAGCGAGCAACCAACTTATTGGAAATCATACATACTGATGTGTGCGGTCCAATGAGTGTTGAGGCTCGCGGTGGCTATCGTTATGTTCTCACTCTCACTGATGACTTGAGTAGATATGGGTATGTCTACCTAATGAAACACAAGTCTGAGACCTTTGAAAAGTTCAAGGAATTTCAGAGTGAGGTTGAGAATCAACGTGACAGAAAAATAAAGTTCTTACGATCAGATCGTGGAGGGGAATATTTGAGTCACGAATTTGGCACACACTTAAGGAAATGTGGAATAGTTTCACAACTCACGCCGCCTGGAACACCTCAGCGAAATGGTGTGTCCGAACGTCGTAATCGCACTCTATTGGATATGGTGCGATCTATGATGTCTCTTACCGATCTACCGCTCTCATTTTGGGGCTATGCTTTAGAGACTGCCGCATTCACTTTAAATAGGGCTCCGTCGAAATCCGTTGAGACGACACCGTATGAATTATGGTTTGGGAAGAAACCTAAGCTGTCGTTTCTAAAAGTTTGGGGATGCGATGCTTATGTCAAGAAACTTCAACCTGAAAAGCTCGAACCCAAGTCGGAAAAATGCGTCTTCATAGGATACCCTAAGGAAACCATTGGGTATACCTTCTACCTTAGATCCGAAGGCAAGATCTTTGTTTCCAAGAACGGGTCCTTTCTGGAGAAAGAGTTTCTCTCGAAAGAAGTAAGTGGGAGGAAAGTGGAACTTGATGAAGTACTACCTCTTGAACCGGAAAGTAGCGCAGCTCAGGAAGATGTTCCTGTGGTGCCTGCACCGACTAGAGAGGAAATTAATGATGATGATGATCAAGGTACTTCGGATCAAGCTCCTACTGAACTTCGTAGGTCCACAAGGACACGTTCCGCGCCAGAGTGGTACGGCAACCCTGTCTTGGAAATCATGTTGTTAGACAACGGTGAACCTTCGAACTATGAAGAAGCAATGGCAGGCTCAGATTCCGACAAATGGCTTGAAGCCATGCAATCCGAGATAGAATCCATGTATGAAAACAAAGTGTGGACTTTGACAGACTTGCCCGATGATCGGCGAGCGATAGAAAACAAATGGATCTTTAAGAAGAAGACAGACGCGGATGGTAATGTTACCATCTATAAAGCTCGACTTGTCGCTAAGGGTTATCGACAAGTTCAAGGGGTTGACTACGATGAGACTTTCTCACCCGTAGCGAAGCTGAAGTCCGTCCGAATCATGTTAGCAATTGCCGCATACTATGATTATGAGATATGGCAAATGGACGTCAAAACGGCATTCCTTAACGGCTTTCTTAAGGAAGAATTGTATATGATGCAGCCGGAAGGTTTTGTCGATCCTAAGAATGCTAACAAGGTATGCAAGCTCCAGCGCTCCATCTATGGGCTGGTGCAAGCATCTCGGAGTTGGAACATTCGATTTGATGAGATGATCAAAGCGTTTGGGTTTACACAGACTTATGGAGAAGCCTGTGTTTACAAGAAAGTGAGTGGGAGCTCTGTAGCATTTCTCATATTATATGTGGATGACATACTGTTGATGGGAAATGATATAGAATTCTTGGGAAGCATAAAGGCCTACTTGAACAAGTGTTTTTCAATGAAGGACCTTGGAGAAGCTGCTTATATATTAGGCATCAAGATCTATAGAGATAGATCAAGACGCCTCATTGGTCTTTCACAAAGTACGTACCTTGACAAGATATTGAAGAAGTTCAATATGGATCAGTCCAAGAAGGGGTTCTTGCCTGTATTGCAAGGTGTGCAATTGAGCACGGCTCAATGCCCGACCACGGCAGAAGATAGAGAAAAGATGAGTGTCGTCCCCTATGCCTCGGCCATAGGGTCTATTATGTATGCCATGCTGTGTACCAGACCTGATGTAAACCTTGCCGTAAGTTTGGTAGGAAGGTACCAAAGTAATCCCGGCATGGAACACTGGACAGCGGTCAAGAATATCCTGAAGTACCTGAAGAGGACTAAGGATATGTTTCTCGTTTATGGAGGTGACGAAGAGCTCGTCGTAAAGGGTTACGTCGATGCTAGCTTCGACACAGATCTGGATGACTCTAAGTCACAAACCGGATACGTGTATATTTTGAATGGTGGGGCAGTAAGCTGGTGCAGTTGCAAGCAAAGCGTTGTGGCGGGATCTACATGTGAAGCGGAATACATGGCGGCCTCAGAGGCAGCACAAGAAGCAATCTGGGTGAAGGAGTTCATTACCGACCTAGGAGTTATTCCCAATGCGTCGGGCCCGATGACTCTCTTCTGTGACAACACTGGAGCTATTGCCCTTGCCAAGGAGCCCAGGTTTCACAGGAAGACCAGGCATATCAAGCGTCGCTTCAACTCCATTCGTGAAAATGTTCAAAATGGAGACATAGATATTTGTAAAGTACATACGGACCTGAATGTAGCAGATCCGTTGACTAAACCTCTCCCTAGAGCAAAACATGATCAACACCAGAACTCTATGGGTGTTCGATTCATCACAATGTAACTAGATTATTGACTCTAGTGCAAGTGGGAGACTGTTGGAAATATGCCCTAGAGGCAATAATAAAATGGTTATTATTATATTTCCTTGTTCATGATAATTGTCTATTGTTCATGCTATAATTGTGTTATCCGGAAATCGTAATACATGTGTGAATACATAGACCACAACATGTCCCTAGTGAGCCTCTAGTTGACTAGCTCGTTGATCAACAGATAGTCATGGTTTCCTGACTATGGACATTGGATGTCATTGATAACGGGATCACATCATTAGGAGAATGATGTGATGGACAAGACCCAATCCTAAGCATAGCACAAGATCGTGTAGTTCGTTTGCTAGAGCTTTTCCAAATGTCAAGTATCATTTCCTTAGACCATGAGATTGTGCAACTCCCGGATACCATAGGAGTGCTTTGGGTGTGCCAAACGTCACAACGTAACTGGGTGGCTATAAAGGTGCACTACGGGTATCTCCGAAAGTGTCTGTTGGGTTGGCACGAATCGAGACTGGGATTTGTCACTCCGTATGACGGAGAGGTATCTCTGGGCCCACTCGGTAATGCATCATCATAATGAGCTCAATGTGACCAAGTGTTTGGTCACGGGATCATGCATTACGGTACGAGTAAAGTGACTTGCCGGTAACGAGATTGAACAAGGTATTGGGATACCGACGATCGAATCTCGGGCAAGTAACGTACCGATTGACAAAGGGAATTGTATACGGGATTGATTGAATCCTCGACATCGTGGTTCATCCGATGAGATCATCGTGGAACATGTGGGAGCCAACATGGGTATCCAGATCCCGCTGTTGGTTATTGACCGGAGAGTCGTCTCGGTCATGTCTGCATGTCTCCCGAACCCGTAGGGTCTACACACTTAAGGTTCGGTGACGCTAGAGTTGTAGAGATATTAGTATGCGGTTAACCGAAAGTTGTTCGGAGTCCCGGATGAGATCCCGGACGTCACGAGGAGTTCCGGAATGGTCCGGAGGTAAAGATTTATATATGGGAAGTCCTATTTTGGCCACCGGAAAATGTTCGGGATTTTTCGGTATTGTACCGGGAAGGTTCTAGAAGGTTCCGAAGTGGGGCCCACCTGCATGGGGGGACCCACATGAACGTGGGTAGTGGGGGCAAGGCCCCACACCCCTGGTCAAGGCGCACAAAGATCCCACCTTAGAAGGAATAAGATCATATCCCGAAGGGATAAGATCAAGATCCCTAAAAAAGGGGGATAACAATCGGTGGGGAAGGGAAATGATGGGATTTCTTTCCCCCACCTTTGCCAACGCCCCAATGGACTTGGAGGGCAAGAAACCAGCCCCTCCACCCCTATATATAGTGGGGAGGCGCATGGGAGCAGCACCCCAAGCCCCTGGCGCCTCCCTCTCCCTCCCGTGACACCTCTCCCTCTCGCTGAGCTTGGTGAAGCCCTGCCGAGATCCCCGCTGCTTCCACCACCACGGCGTCGTGCTGCTGGATCTCCATCAACCTCTCCCTCCCCTTGCTGGATCAAGAAGGAGGAGACGTCTTCCCCAACCGTACGTGTGTTGAACGCGGAGGTGCCGTCCGTTCGGCGCTCGGTCATCGGTGATTTGGATCACGACGAGTACGACTCCATCAACCCCGTTCACTTGAACGCTTCCGCTCGCGATCTACAAGGGTATGTAGATGCACTCTTTTCCCTCTCGTTGCTAGAAGACTCCATAGATTGTTCTTGGTGCTGCGTAGAAATTTTTTAATTTCTGCAACGATCTCCAACAGCATCTCCCGGATCAGACCTAACATCGTGATCGGAGGAGACGACTTCGCAAGCTCCTAGATTCGATCTAACATCAAGTCCAAAAGGAATTTCTCACTCTCCTCCTTGGCACAATCTGGCACTAGGCACAGGGGAAGCGACTTCATGATCCGACCTGACATCGAATCCAGCAAGGATTTCTCATACTCCTTGATATCACATCCGAGGAGAATAGTTTTGGGATCCGATCTGACATCAACCCCTTCAAAAACTTGTCACACTCCTCCGTGGCCTGATATCGTGCTTGGGAAGTGCAGCTCCTGCCGCTCCTATATCTTGCAAGACACCAAACCTGTGAAGATCAGCTCTTTGTGACAGTCCACAGTGTACTCCATGTTGCCGAATCTTACGATCCATCCTGGAGCAAAGGTCTCGATCTGGCCGTGGTGGCAGTCGAGTCCGCAACAAAGGTGGTGATAGCAAAGACGAACATCTTCCCCAGCACGAAGCTCACGCCGGAACCGATTATGTGAAATCCCATCAAACCACGATGTTCACCTAGCTGGACCTCCATGGGCCACCACTGTCGAAGCTAAATTTGGCAGATCCCATAGGGTATCCTAAGCTAGGCTACTTGGTTGGATGGTAACAAGGACACAAGATTTACCGAGGTCTGGCCTCTCGGGAAGGAGATAGTACCCTATGTATGCTCTATGCTTTATTGCGTTGGGGTGAATCGAGAATACAAAGTATCGAGAGACTGTACGTTGTCTATTGATACGTCTCCGTCGTATCTATAATTTTTGATTGTTCCATGCCAATATTATACAACTTTCATATACTTTTGGCAACTTTTTACACTATTTTTGGGACTAACATATTGATCCAGTGCCCAGTGCCAGTTCCTGTTTGTTGCATGTTTTTTTGTTTCGTAGAAAACCCATCAAACGGAGTCCAAACGGGATAAAAACTGACGGAGATTTTTTTGGAATATTTATGATATTTGGGAAGAAGAATCAACGCGAGACGATGCCCGAGGGGGCCACGAGGCAGGGGTCAGGCGCGCCCTGGACCCTCGTGGCCACCCCGTAAGGCGGTTGGTGCCCTTCTTTCGCCGCAAGAAAGCTAATATCCGGATAGAGATTGTGTCCAAAATTCAGCCCAATCGGAGTTACGGATCTCCGTTATAAAAGAAATGGTGAAAGGGCAGAATCAAGGAGCGCAGAAACAGAGAGAGACAGAGAGACAGATCCAATCTCAGAGGGGCTCTCGCCCCTCCCACGCCATGGAGACCATGGACCAGAGGGGAAACCCTTCTCCCATCTAGGGAGAAGGTCAAGGAAGAAGAAGAAGGAGGGGGGCTCTCTCCCCCTCGCTTCCGGTGGCACCGGAGCGCCGCCGGGGCCATCATTGTCACCGCAATCTACACCAACAACTTCACCGCCGTCATCACCAACTCTCCCCCCTCTATGCAGCGGTGTAACCCCTCTTTTACCCGCTGTAATCTCTACTTAAACTTGGTGCTCAACGCTATATATTATTTCCCAATGATGTATGGCTATCCTATGATGTTTGAGTAGATCCGTTTTGTCCTATGGGTTAATTGATGATCGTGATTGGTTTGAGTTGCATGTTTTATTATTGGTGCTGTCCTATGGTGCTCTCCGTGTCGCGCAGGCATGAGGGATCCCTGCTGTAGGGTTTGCAATATGTTCATGGTTTGCTTATTGTCTGCGTTGCGTGAGTGACTGAAACACAAACACGGAAAAGTGGGTCATGGCGTATGGGAATAAAGAGGACTTGATACTTTAATGCTATGGTTGGGTTTTACCTTAATGATCTTTAGTAGTTGCGGATGCTTACTAGAGTTCCAATCATAAGTGCATATGATCCAAGAAGAGAAAGTATGTTAGCTTATGCCTCTCCCTCAAATGAAATTGCAATAGTGATTACCGGTCTAGTTATCGATTGCCTAGGGACAAATAACTTTCTCGTGACAAAAAGCTCTTTACTAAAACTAATTTAGTTGTGTCTTCATCTAAACAGCCCCTACTTTTTATTTACGCACTCTTTATTATATTGCAAACCTATCCAACAACACCTACAATGTACTTCTAGTTTCATACTTGTTCTAGGTAAAGTGAACGTTAAGCGTGCGTAGAGTTGTATCGGTGGTTGATAGAACTTGAGGGAATATTTGTTCTACCTTTAGCTCCTCGTTGGGTTCGACACTCTTACTTATCGAAAGAGGCTACAACTGATCCCCTATACTTGTGGGTTATCAAGACCTTTTTCTGGCGCCGTTGCCGGGGAGTTATAGCGTGGGGTGAATATTGTCTTGTGTGCTTGTTTGCTTTATCACTAAGTAATTTTTATTTGCTGTTCTAAGTTGTTCTCTATCTTTATTTATGGATATGGAACACGAAATACCAAAAAAATTAGGTTTACTTGCTACTCATGGAGATGGGGAACCTCCTAAAACCCTCGATGCTCATTATGTGAAAGATATTATGTACTACTTTGATAATCCTGAGAAAACCCCAGTCAACTTTGTAATGGGAGACACGTTGGATCAACGTGAATACTTTAGGTATTATCGCTTGACTCAAAAAGGGAAACTATTATGGGATCAAATTCATATGTTGCATTGGTATGCTAGGCAACTATGCTTGAGATATGATTATACTTGTTGCTCTAGGATGAAGGCTCCACACCTTCCCTTTTCATGCGAATTTAATGATGATAAAACCTTGGCTTCTTATGCCAATGGTATATATGATTACTATGATGTGGAACAAATAGAAGAATTCGTTGCTTTTATGGGTGCTTATGAAATTGAATCTTTGTTTAAAGAGTGTGAAAATCTTGATGATGTTGTTTACAGACCTGAAAATTTTGCTATACTTGAATATTGCTATGAAAATTATGAATTCAATTCCGATATTGATGATTTTATTGAGAAAGTCTCCGCTGTCCAAGAAGAGACTAATATTTTGCAGGAGTCTATGGAAGAAGAAATTGATGAAACTGTGGGCTCATTGGATGAAAAAGATGATGAGGAGAGCGAAGAACAAAAGAAGGAAGAACGGATTAGCTACTCGTGCCCACCTTCTAATGAGAGTAACTCTTCAACTCATACATTGGTTAATTTCCCTTCGTGCTTACCGAAGGATGAATGCTATGATGATTGTTATGATCCCGTTGATTCTTTTGAAATATCCCTTTTTGATGATGCTTGCTATGCTTGTGGCCAAGATGCCAATATGAATTATGCTTATGGAGATGAACTTGCTATAGTTCCTTATGTTAAACATGAAATTGTTGCTATTGCACACACGCATGATAGTCCTATTATCTTTTTGAATTCTCCCAACTACACTATATCGGAGAAGTTTGCACTTATTAAGGATTATATTGATGAGTTGCCTTTTACCGTTGCACATGATAATTTTGATAGATATAATATGCATGTGCTTGCTGCTCCTACTTGCAATTATTATGAGAGAGGAACTATATCTCCACCTCTCTATGTTTCCCACATGATGAAATTGCAAGAAACTGTTTATACTATGCATTGGCCTTTACTTTGTGTGCATGAATTGTTCTTTTATGACATGCTGATGCATAGGAAGAGAGTTAGACTTCGTCATTACATGATATATGTTACTTTGTGCTCACTACTAAATTACAAATCATTGTTAATTAAAATTGGCTTTGATATACCTTGGGATCCGGGTGGATCCATTACTTGAGCACTATATGACTAGCTTAATGGCTTTAAAGAAAGCGCTGCCAGGGAGACAACACGGAAGTTTTAGAGAGTCATTTATTTCTGTTGAGTTCTTTTATAAAGTTTAAAAACAAAAAAATAAAGGGGGAACCTAGAACTTTTTCAAAAAGAAAAGCAAAAGTGAGAAAGACGAGCATGGTTAAAGTGGGAGCTTGCCTTGAACTTTGTTCATGCTCACGGAAACTTTGTGAATCTTTTCAACAAAAATAATTATCCCCTTGTACAATTCCATTGTATTATAAAAATAATGTGCCAAGATTTGCCTTTAGGATGTTTACATTGCTTGTTGGTTTGTGCGGTGCAGGACAGAAACTTTGGCTGTAGTGCGCGATTTTTTGTTTTTTACTGGAACGTCAAACGGTTCTGAAACTTTTTGCACTGTCTTTATATACAATTTTTTTATTTTTCCTGAGTTTTGCAGAATATTTGGAGTACAGAAGTATGGTTAATGTTCAGATTACTACAGACTGTCCTGTTTAAGACAGATTCTGTTTTTGATGCATAGTTTGCTTGTTTTGATGAAACTATCAATTTCTATCAGTGGATTAAGCCATGGAAAATTTATATTACAGTAGCTACAATGAAAAAACAAAATATGAATTAGTTTGCAACAATACTTAGAGTAGTGATTTTCTTTATTATACTAACGGATCTTACCGAGCTTTTTGTTGAGTTTTTGTGTGGATGAAGTGTTCGAAGATCGAGGATGTCTCGATGTGAGGAGAAGGAGGAGAGGCAAGAGCTCAAGCCTGGGGATGCCCAAGGCACCCCAAGTAAATATTCAAGGAGACTCAAGCGTCTAAGCTTGGGGATGCCCCAGAAGCAGGCATCCCATCTTTCTTCAACAAGTATCAGTATGTTTTCGGATTCGTTTCGTTCATGCGATATGTGCAAATCTTGGAGCGTCTTTTGCATTTAGTTTTCACTTTTCTTTTATGCACCATGCTGGTATGAGATAGTCCATGGTTGATTTATATAATGCTCATTGCACTTCACTTAAATCTTTTGAGTATGGCTTTATAGAATGCTAAATGTACTTCACTTATATCTTTTGAAGTTTGGATTGCCTGTTTCTCTTCACATAGAAAACCGCCATTTGTAGAATGCTCTTTTGCTTCACTTATATTTGTTAGAGCGTGGGCATATCTTTTGTAGAAAGAATTAAACTCTCTTGCTTCACTTATATCTATTTAGAGAGATGACAGGAACTGGTCATTCACATGGTTAGTCATAAAATCCTACATAAAACTTGTAGATCACTGAATATGATATGTTTGATTCCTTGCAATAGTTTTGCGATATAAAGATGGTGATATTAGAGTCATGCTAGTGGGTAGTTGTGGATTGTAGAAATACTTGTGTTGAAGTTTGTGATTCCCGTAGCATGCACGTATGGTGAACCGTTATGTGATGAAGTCGGAGCATGATTTATTTATTGATTGTCTTCCTTATGAGTGGCGGTCGGGGACGAGCGATGGTCTTTTCCTACCAATCTATCCCCCTAGGAGCATGCACGTAGTACTTTGTTTGATGACTAATAGATTTTTGCAATAAGTATGTGAGTTCTTTATGACTAATGTTGAGTCCATGGATTATACGCACTCTCACCCTTCCATCATTGCTAGCCTCTTCGGTACCGTGCATTGCCCTTTCTCACCTCGAGAGTTGGTGCAAACTTCGCCGGTGCATCCAAACCCCGTGATACGATACGCTCTATCACACATAAGCCTCCTTATATCTTCCTCAAAACAGCCACCATACCTACCTATCATGGCATTTCCATAGCCATTCCGAGATATATTGCCATGCAACTTCCATCATCATCATATACATGACTTGAGCATTTATTGTCATATTGCTTTGCATGATCGTAAGATAGCTAGCATGATGTTTTCATGGCTTGTCCATTTTTTGATGTCATTGCTACGCTAGATCATTGCACATCCCGGTACACCGCCGGAGGCATTCATATGGAGTCATATCTTTGTTCTAGTATCGAGTTGTAATATTGAGTTGTAAGTAAATAAAAGTGTGATGATCATCATTATTAGAGCATTGCCCCAGTGAGGAGGATGATGGAGACTATGATTCCCCCACAAGTCGGGATGAGACTCCGGACTTTAAAAAAATTTAAAAGAGGCCAAAGAAGCCCAAATAAAAAAAGAGGCCAAAGAAGCCCACCACAACAAAAGAAAAAAAAAACAAAAAATTGAGAGAAAAAGAGAGAAGTGGCAATGTTACTATCCTTTTACCACACTTGTGCTTCAGAGTAGCACCATGTTCTTCATATAGAGAGTCCCTTGAGTTATCACTTTCATATACTAGTGGGAATTTTCATTATAGAACTTGGCTTGTATATTCCGATGATGGGCTTCCTCAAATGCCCGAGGTCTTCATGAGCAAGCAAGTTGGATGCACACCCACTTAGTTTCCAGTTGAGCTTTCATAGACTTATAGCTCTTAGTGCATCCGTTGCATGGTAATCCCTACTCCTCACATTGACATCAATTGACGGGCATCTCCATAGCCCATTGATTAGCCGCGTCGGTGTGGGACTTTCTTCTTTTTTGTCTTCTCCACACAACCTCCACCATCATATTCTATTCCACCTATAGTGCTATATCCATGGCTCACGCTCATGTATTGCGTGAAAGTTGAAAAGGTTTGAGAACGTCAAAAGTATGAAACAATTGCTTGGCTTGTCATCGGGGTTGTGCATGATTTGAATACTTTGTATGGTGAATATGGAGCATAGCCAGACCATATGATTTTGTAGGGATAACTTTCTTTGGCCATGTTATTTTGAAAAGGCATGATTTCTTTATTAGTATGCTTGAAGTATTATTGTCTTAATGTCAAATGATAGACTATTTCTTTGAATCACTCGTGTCTTAATATTCATGCCATGATTAGATTACATGATCAAGATTATGCTAGGTAGCATTCCACATCAAAAATTCTCTTTTTATCATTTACCTACTCGAGGACGAGCAGGAATTAAGCTTGGGGATGCTGATACGTCTCCATCGTATCTATAATTTTTGATTGTTCCATGTCAATATTATACAACTTTCATATACTTTTGGCAACTTTTTATACTATTTTTGACTAACATATTGATCCAGTGCCCAGTGCCAGTTCCTGTTTGTTGCATGCTTTTTGTTTCGCAGAAAACCCATATCAAATGGAGTCCAAACTGGATAAAAACTGACAGAGATTTTTTTTTGAAATATTTATGATTTTTGGGAAGAAGAAACGCGAGACGATGCCCGAGGGGGCCACGAGGCAGGGTTCAGGCGCGCCCTGGACCCTCGTGGCCACTCCGTAAGGCGGTTGGTGCCCTTCTTTCGCCGCAAGAAAGCTAATATCCGGATAGAGATCGTGTCCAAAATTCAGCCCAATCGGAGTTACGGATCTCTGGTTATAAAAGAAACGGTGAAAGGGCAGAATCAGGGAGCGCAGAAACAGAGAGAGACAGAGAGACAGATCCAATCTCGGAGGGGCTCTCGCCCCTCCCAGGCCATGGAGACCATGGACCAGAGGGGAAACCCTTCTCCCATCTAGGGAGAACGTCAAGGAAGAAGAAGAAGAAGGAGGGGGGCTCTCCCCCCTCGCTTCCGGTGGCACCGGACCGCCGCCGGGGCCATCATCGTCACCGCAATCTACACCAACAACTTCACCGCCGTCATCACCAACTCTTCCCCCCTCTATGCAGCGGTGTAACCCCTCTTTTACCCGCTGTAATCTCTACTTAAACATGGTGCTCAATGCTATATATTATTTTCCAATGATGTATGGCTATCCTATGATGTTTGAGTAGATCCGTTTTGTCCTATGGGTTAATTGGTGATCGTGATTGGTTTGAGTTGCATGTTTTATTATTGATGCTGTCCTATGGTGCTCTCCGTGTCGCGCAAGCGTGAGGGATCCCCGCTGTAGGGTTTGCAATATGTTCATGGTTTGCTTATTGTCTGCGTTGCGTGAGTGACTGAAACACAAACACGGATAAGTGGGTCATGGCGTATGGGAATAAAGAGGACTTGATACTTTAATGCTATGGTTGGGTTTTACCTTAATGATCTTTAGTAGTTGCGGATGCTTGCTAGAGTTCCAATCATAAGTGCATATGATCCAAGAAGAGAAAGTATGTTAGCTTATGCCTCTCCCTCAAATGAAATTGAATAGTGATTACCGGTCTAGTTATCGATTGCCTAGGGACAAATAACTTTCTCGTGACAAAAAGCTCTTTACTAAAACTAATTTAGTTGTGTCTTCATCTAAACAACCCCTACTTTTTATTTACGCCCTCTTTATTATATTGCAAACCTATCCAACAACACCTACAAAGTACTTCTAGTTTCATACTTGTTCTAGGTAAAGCGAACGTTAAGCGTGCGTAGAGTTGTATCGGTGGTCGATAGAACTTGAGGGAAGATTTGTTGTACCTTTAGCTCCTCGTTGGGTTCGACACTCTTACTTATCGAAAGAGGCTACAACTGATCACCTATACTTGTGGGTTATCATCTATCTACAGGGCTGGACCCTAATTTATATAGTACATAAGGGACCCTAGGGTACATGGTCCTACGTGGCTACGTATGGGGAGGTAGAGTCCTCCACGAATCCAGCTTCTTGTCTTGGTCATCAAGCATTCTAGAATCTTCCGATTATATGCCATGGCCTACCTCGATGTGTCCCAGGACGAAATTGACAAAGGGACCCTCAGCCCGCGAACTGTCTTGATGAGAGGCCCCTTAGTCAGGACACCGTCGGTTTATTCATTAATGAACAAGGTGAATGGGAATCAAAGAGTAGTGAACATGAAGATAATGGGGAACAAGATGATGACGAGTCTAGGGAAGAAGAAAGAGGTGGAAGTGATATTCATGCCGACCTGGGGGGTTGATTTATTTCCTGTAGTGTGCATGGTATTAGTGCAATTAGAGAAGAGAAGGGGCAACAAATAATTTTTTTCACACTCATGTCACCATCAAGAACAAGGTTTGCAAAATTATTGTTGACAATGGAAGCTGCAACAACATTGGAAGTTCAAATTTAGTGGAGAGGTTGGGACTGAAACAAAGAAGACACCCAAGTCCCTATAAGATGCAATGACACGGTGATTATGGAACACTCCGAGTGACTAACTTGGTTACCATCCAGTTTTCCGTTGTAAAGTACTCGGATCAAGTGGAGTGTGACGTCATGCCAATGTAAGTCTACAACTGTTGTTGGGAAAACCTTGGTTGTTTGATCATGATGTTCAAATCACCGGTGTGCTAATCTTCTCACATTCTACTATGAAGGAGGGCACATATCGTTGCTCCCTTCGATACCCGAAGAGATATTAATGGACAATTTGAAAAAGAAATAGCAAGAGCGAGAAACACTTGAGCGAGATCCACACCAACAAAGTGTGTGTGTGTGTGTGTGTGTGTGTGTGTGTGTGTGTGAGAGAGAGAGAGAGAGAGAGAGAGAGAGAGAGAGAGAGAGAGAGAGAGAGAGAGAGAGAGAGAGAGAGAGCCCAAAGCCAAACAAGACCCCACAACTCAAATTAAGCAAGACATGGGGGAAATAGGGATTTGTGATGATGGCTAGGAAAGATGATATTAGGGAATTGAGAGAACCCAATTCTTCGTTCTTTGTAATTTTGTACAAGGACAATCTCCTCTCTACTAATGACCTTACCTCTAGCACTCCTAGTGTGTACTTGAAGTGATGGATGGCCATGACTGTACTAGTGAAACATAATGTAACATGTCTTGTATATTTGAATTTCTTTCGAATACATATGGCCCCGAAGCACATGTATCTGTCTATCAACAAATTTGAGCTTCTTCCGTCAAGAAATAAAAGAATACCTACTAGTTACCTCTCATTTGAATTTCAGCACAAATTGACTACTACCTATCATATGTATATAAAGGGTTTCTACCAAGCTTGTTTTTCAAAATTGATACACTATTAATTAGTCATTAGGAGTAGTCTAAATCTTCTCGAGGGCTTGGAGAATGTCATCCCTGAGATCCTCAAAGTTCTCAATCCCAAAACTAAATCTCACCAAGTTGTCCTTGATCCCATTCTTTGCCTTCTCCTCGCCACTCTGCCCCCTGATGAAAACACAAATCCATGCAATCTAAGCAAAAAATCGACCATACATATATATTGCATTCTCCTCAAAACGTCACGTACCAGAAGGACATGACAGCCGGCTGCTGCACCAGACTCTCACACCCGCCGAGCGACGTTGCGATGAATGGTATCTCTAGCGCGTCGACAAACATCATGACACCGTGAAGATCCGACGCCACCTCGAAGCTGATGACGCCGCCGAAACCCGTCATCTGGCGCTTGGCGATGTCGTGCCACGGGCTGCTCAAGAGCCCAGGGTAGTACACCTGCTCGATCTTGGGATGGTTCTCGAGCAGGCGTGCCATGCGCAAAGCTGTGTGGTTTTGCGTCTCCACGCGTAGTGCCATCGTCTTGAGGCCTCGTATGATCATGTAGGCTGCGTCCTGCAGTAAATTGCAATGCAAGTGGTCAGTTTTAATCCAAATATTAACATCTAGATTTTCGACAACAAGAACTAGCTGATAGTTGATCCTACATACCGGACTTATGGCGCCGCCAAGGTCGTGGTGCCACGCACGTATCCTGGAGATGAGGTCCTTGGAGCCACTAATGCATCCTGCCATGACCTGAAATGGAATGCCACGATGAGAAGTCTTAAATTTATATAGGAACTACTAGTGATCTTGGAAGTAAAGGAGCAAAATGGCAGTGCAATTGTACGTCTATGAGAAAACATGTGATCTAGGCTAGGTACTCACGTCGTGATGGCCGGCGATGTACTTTGTGGCGGAGTGCACGACGATGTCGGCCCCGAGGGTGAGCGGCTTCTGGTTGATGGGCGAGGCGAGGGTGCTGTCGATGCACACAAGAGCCCCTTTTCTGTGGCAAAGCTCCGCCACGAGCTTAATGTCGATGCACTTGAGATGAGGGTTCGTCGGAGAGTCGGTGTAGAAGAGTGTCACCTGCATCATCAGAGTTAAGCTTCACGGAGTTAGAAACAACCAAAATAGTATCTAGTTGGTAAATTGAGGAAATTACAAGCTGCCAAATAAAACGTACATTGCCTTGGTCAAGAACGGCCTTGAGCGTGCCCATGTCGTTGAGCTCGACGAATGTCACCTTGATGCCCATCTTGGAGAGCTTGTCGCGGATGAAGGCGCGCGCCTCGCTGTAGCACTCGGTCGTGGTCACCACGTGGCCGGCGCCAGCCGGCACGAGCGCGAGCAGCGTGGCGACGATGGCGTTCATGCCGGAGGACGTGACCAGCGTCGACTCGGCCCTCTCCAGCGCACTGATCTTGTCCTCCAGGACCTTCACAGTGGGGTTGCTGTAGCGGCCGTACTCGAAGCTGTGGCGCCGGCCTTCCTTGAACGCGATGAGGTTCCGGGAGCTCTTGAACCAGTGCGTCGTGCCGCTCACGATCGGCGTTGCGATCGAGTCGGTGCCCACCATGCCGCCCATCTTCTCCCCGGCGTGGACCGCCAGGGTCTCGTCGGAGAGAGCAGCATCTCGCGTCGGACCTGTGGCGACGGCGTCATCTTGCTGCAACACCGGCACGAAGCGGTGGTGGACGCCAGGGAGGGTGGCACCAAGCAGCGCCTCTGGGCTCAAAGCGGCCGTGCGCTTTGAAGAAGAACGGCGAGCGCGGAGCAGGCGGTGCTGCTTGGTGGACGAAGCCTTGGCCGTCGGCGCCATTGATTAGTGCGAGGAATAGTAGTGAAAACAAGTCGAAGGAATGGAAGTGATTGCGAAGCTCAGGTGGATGGACAAACTGTGTCCTTAGGGTGGAGGAAGAGCCGCTCGCTTGTGTTGTTGGTGCGCTAATATATACTGGCAGGCAGATCTACTTGTCTGCTTAGACGTACTAGCTCCGTTCTGATTTATAGGCACCCTTCGTATTTATTTACTGTAAAATTTTGATCATAAATTTAACTGACAAAATATCAATGCATGTTATATAAAGCTATATCGTTGGAAACTATGTTCAAATATGGATCTAACAATATAATTTTTTATGACATATATTGGTATTTTGTTAGTTAAATCTATGATTAAAATTGGACAAACCAGAACCGAGGTAGTATACAACATAGTATATCGTCCCACTCCCAGATGTGGCATGCATGGTCGGTCTGACTTAGTCTGCGCCGACATACACACATCTACGTGTCAGCCTCGCAAGTGTAGCTAGTAACTAAGCCGTGTGGCGACTAAGATGTACTAGTGGATCCATGATTGATCAGCTACGAAATCCAAGTGATTAGTTGACGGCAACGTGCTAGTGGGATTAAGAAATACTGACCTGGGCCAGGACGAATCTAAGCCAAGTCGTAGGTCAAACCTGCGTGTTTACATGTAGAACGTCGTACTGTGCTACGAGCTGGAGAAGGCATCATCATTAAACAAAGTTGGGTTGTTGCTAGATACCTTGCTAGATTTTTTTCTCTCTTTCCTTTCTTTGGCGGAAACAGTAGGAATCTACTTTGCAATTTTTTTATCGAATTTCAAATAAATATTACATAAAATGGTATTGAAACAAACAAAACAGGAATAAATACAGGAGTAGAATAGAACAAGCATCAACATCTAAAATTGTGAACTAAACTTTGGTTGGATGATTAGAAGGGATTCACAAAAAATAGGATGATTACAAGGGGACGCGACTCGTCTGACATGCCATCTCGCACGGCAGAACTGCCCTACGGGCCAAAATCGGCCATTCGCTCACTGCCCAGCCCATCCAACGGATCTGTGTTATTCACCAACAAACTCTAAAGTGTCCGACGAACTTGCTTGTTTCGCTATACTCTGAAACGCCTCGCGCCAACAATTGCAGTGCATCGGCCTCGTTGCTATTGAGCTGCTTCTTGCCTTTCTTCTTCTCCTATTGCTAACGGATCAGTGATATATATCTATTTTTTCTTCTTCTCCTCTATTCCTTTCTTCTTCTCTTTTTTTTTTCTTATTTTTTCTCTTCTTATTTATTTCTCCTCTTCTTCTTCTCCTCTTCTTCTCCTTTCTTCCTCTTCTTATTTTTGTTTTTCCTCTTCTTCCTTCTTTTTCTTCTTCTTCCTTTCCTAGCTAGATACATAAAACTTTTCTAAAAATGTAACTTTTACATATATAAAACTTTTCCTAACTCTTTTACAACCACAAAAATTACTCCAACTTCATGACAGTACCCACACTCTATTTCACCAAAAACCTTCTGATCCATAGTTCAAATTTTTCAAATTTCATTCAAATGAAATTTGAACCAGATTCAAATTCCTTGCTGAAAACCTATTCAAATTCCTTTCTAAAAATCTAACTTTTGCATATATGTATTTTTAAAACATCATTACAGTTGAAAAAATACATACATACATACAAAAAACATGTAAAAAATACATACATACATATATGAACATACATAAAAAAAATACATATATCTAAAAAATATATTTAAAACATCATTACAGTCGGCGACGGCGACGACGGGCGCGGGCGAGGGCGCGGCGACGGCGAGGGCGCGGGGCAGGGGCGGCGCGCGTCGGGGCAGGGACGGCGCGCGGCGACGATGTCGGGCGAGGGCGCGGCGACGGCGAGGGCGCGGGCGACAGCGACGGGCGAGGGCGCGGCGACGGCGAGGGTGCGGGGCAGGGGCGGCGCGCGTCGGGGCAGGGACGACGCGCGGCGACGACGTCGGGCGAGGGCGCGACGACGGCGAGGGCGCGGGCGACGGCGACGGCGGGGGCGGCGGGCGGCGTCGGGGCAGCCTGGCGGCGTCGATGTCGTCGAGGGGTCGTCAGGGGCAACTGCGAGATGAAGATGAAAATTTTCACAAGTGTTGGTTATATACCAAGAGCTTTGGTCCCGGTTCGTGGAACCAACCGGGACCAATGCACCCTTTAGTCCCGGTTGGTGCCACCAATCGGGACCAAAGGTCTCTTTTCAGCAGCCCAAAGGGCGGGAAGCGGCGGCCTTTGGTCCCGGTTGGTGGCACCAACCGGGACTAAAGGTCTCTTTTCAGCAGCCCAAAGGGCGGGAAGCGGCAGCCTTTGGTCCCGGTTGGTGGCACCAACCGGGACTAAAGGGGGTGAATTGGTACCGGTTCGTGGCACCAACCGGGACCAATACACCCCTTTAGTCCCGGTTGGTGCCACCAACCGGGACCGAAGGACATGTGCTGCCCGCGTCGCGGCCAAAGTTTAGTCCCACCTCGCTAGTTGAGAGAGCTCGAGAGTGGTTTATAAACGCTGCTGCGCCAACCCTCTCGAGCTCCTCTCTATTGCAGGCTTACAGGCCTAATCTTGCACTGCTATGCCTGTGGGCCTGCTGGGCCTTCTGCGGGCCTGAATCCTGGCCCATTGATGGGTTTCTAGTCGTATTCAGGCCGTGGTGGCCCAGTAGGTGGCATTTTTTTTATTTTTTCCCAATTTTTTGTTTTCTTTTTTGCTTTATTTATTTTATTTTGTTTCTACTTACAACAAAATACTTATTTATTTTATTTCATTTTGTTTCTAATTACTTATTTATTTTACTTTATGATAATTCTTTTTGCTATTAAAGTTTCTATCAAAAAAAGTTTTTTATGAAAATTCTTTTTGCTTTTAATGATTTTGAACAGAAAATACTTCGATAATTTTAGTTGCATCAATTTTATACGATTTTAGTTTCAATAATACTAGAGGTTTCTTATAATGTTTTGAACAGAAAATACTTTGTTAATTTTAGTTTCATTAATTTTATTAAAGTTTATTTTATTTTGTTTCTACTTATATATTTTAATAAAGTTTATATTATTTTGTTTCTAATTACTTATTTATTTTATTTGTTATTTTTCATGCATTTACTGATTATTTTGAGCTATAAGACCCTAAAATTGAAAAGCATTTCAAATGAACTCTGAAAAGGTTGAAAGTTGGCATGGTATCATCATTTCATCCACATAGCATGTGCAAGAAAGTTGAGAGGGTTACGGCAAAAACTAGATGCACTTCGTGTACAAAACGGACAATGGTATCATACTCGTCTGTTACAAAGTTGGCATGGTATCATCATAATAGTTGCGGGAGAAAGTCTTTACTTTTTCTTCGCTTGTGTCATTTGCTTATTGCACCTTAACCATGGATAATATTCATCGTTTATCAAGATGCTTGGGTCAGCCTTGACTTTGAAGGGAGGAATTTCATGAAACTTTTCATAATCTTCAGACATGTCTGTCTTGCCCTCCACTCCCACAATGTCCCTTTTTCCTGAAAGAACTATGTGGCGCTTTGGCTCATCGTATGATGTATTCACTTCCTTATCTTTTCTTTTTCTCGGTCTGGTAGACATGTCCTTCACATAGATAACCTGTGCCACATCATTGGCTAGGACGAACGATTCGTCAGTGTACCCAAGAGTGTTCAGATCCACTGTTGTCATTCCGTACTGTGGGTCTACCTGTATCCCGCCTCATGACAGATTGACCTATTTGCACTTAAACAAAGGGACCTTAAAATCATGTCCGTAGTCAAGTTCCCATATGTCCATTATGGCTCGGTTGCTGCATCAAAGCGGACACCGCTGTTTTGGTTGGTGCTCTTTTGATCTTGGGCGATCGTGTAAAATGTGTTCCCATTTATCTCGTATCCTTTGTAAGTCAATACAGTCGAAGATGGTCCCTTGGACAACGAGTACAACTCATCACAAACAGTGGTGTCACCTCTGAGACGTGTTTCCAACCAACTGCTGAAAGTCCTGATGTGTTCACATGTAATCCAGTCGTCACACTGCTGCGGGTGTTTGGAGTGCAGACTGTTCTTGTGTTCATCGACATACGGGGTCACCAAGGTAGAGTTCTGTAGAACTGTGTAGTGTGCTTGAGACCAATAATGCCCGTCCCTGCATATTATTGAGTCCGCTTCTAGCGTGCCTTTTCCAGTCAGTCTCCCCTCATACCGCGATTTAGGGAGACCTATCTTCTTAAGGCCAGGAATGAAGTCAACACAAAACCCAATGACATCCTCTGTTTGATGGCCCATGGAGATGCTTCCTTCTGGCCTAGCGCGGTTATGGACATATTTCTTTAGGACTCCCATGAACCTCTCAAAGGGGAACATATTGTGTAGAAATACGGGCCCCAGAATGACAATCTCTCGTCGACTAGATGAACTAGGACGTGCGTCATGATATTGAAGAAGGATGGTGGGAACACCAGCTCGAAACTGACGAGACATTGCGCCACATCACTCCTTAGCCTTGGTATGATTTCTGGATTGATCACCTTGTGAGAGATTGCATTGAGGAATGCACCTAGCTTCACAATGGCTAATCGGAGGTTTTCCGGTAGAAGCCCTCTCAATGCAACTGGAAGCAGTTGCGTCATAATCACGTGGCAGTCATGAGACTTTAGGTTCTGAAACTTTTTCTCTTGCATATTTATTATTCCCTTTATATTCGACGAGAAGCCAGTCGGGACCTTCATACTGAGCAGGCATTCAAAGAAGATTTCTTTCTCTTCTTTCGTAAGAGCGTAGCTGGCAGGACCTTCATACTCCTTCGGAGGCATGCCGTCTTTTTCGTGCAAACGTTGCAGGTCCTCCCGTGCCTCAGGTGTATCTTTTGTCTTCCCATACACGCCCAAGAAGCCTAGCATGTTCACGCAAAGGTTCTTCGTCACGTGCATCACGTTGATTGAAGAGCGGACCTCTAGGTCTTTCCAGTAGGGTAGGTCCCAAAATATAGATTTCTTCTTCCACATGGGTGCGTGTCCCTCAGCGTCATTCGGAACAGCTAGTCCGCCGGGACGCTTTCCAAAGATTACGTGTAAATCATTGACCATAGCAAGTACGTGATCACCGGTATGCATGGCGGGCTTCTTCCGGTGATCTGCCTCGCCTTTGAAATGCTTGCCTTTCTTTCGACATTGATGGTTGGTCGGAAGAAATCGACGATGGCCCAGGTACACATTCTTCCTGCATTTGTCCAGGTATATACTTTCATTGTCATCTAAACAGTGCTTGCATGCGTGGTATCCCTTGTTTGTCTATCCTGAAAGGTTACTGAGAGCGGGCCAATCGTTGATGGTTACAAACAGCAATGCGTGCAGGTTAAATTCCTCCTGTTTGTGCTCATCCCACGTACGTACACCGTTTCCATTCCACAGCTGTAAAAGTTCTTCAACTAATGGCCTTAGGTACACATCAATGTTGTTGCCGGGTTGCTTAGGGCCTTGGATGAGAACTGGCATCATAATGAACTTCTGCTTCATGCACATCCAAGGAGGAAGGTTATACATACATAGAGTCACAGGCCAGGTGCTGTGATTGCTGCTCTGCTCCCCGAAAGGATTAATGCCATCCGCGCTTAAACCAAACCATACGTTCCTTGGGTCACCTGTAAACTCAGCCCAGTACCTTCTCTCGATTTTTCTCCACTGCGACCCGTCAGCGGGTGCTCTCAACTTCCCGTCTTTCTTACGGTCCTCACTGTGCCATCGCATCAACTTGGTATGCTCTTCGTTTCTGAACATACGTTTCAACCGTGGTATTATAGGAGCATACCACATCACCTTCGCAGGAACCCTCTTCCTGGGGGGCTCGCCGTCAACATCACCAGGGTCATCTCGTCTGATCTTATACCGCAATGCACCGCATACCGGGCATGCGTTCAGATCCTTGTACGCACCGCGGTAGAGGATGCAGTCATTAGGGCATGCATGTATCTTCTGCACCTCCAATCCTAGAGGGCATACGACCTTCTTTGCTGCGTATGTACTGTCGGGCAATTCGTTATCCTTTGGAAGCTTCTTCTTCAATATTTTCAATAGCTTCTCAAATCCTTTGTCAGGCACAACATTCTCTGCCTTCCACTGCAGCAATTCCAGTACGGTACCGAGCTTTGTGTTGCCATCTTCGCAATTGGAGTACAACCCTTTTTTGTGATCCTCTAACATGCGATCGAACTTCAGCTTCTCCTTTTGACTTTCGCATTGCGTCCTTGCATCGACAATGACCCGGCGGAGATCATCATCATCGGGCACTGGTTCCTCTTGATCTTCAGCAGCTTCCCCCGTTGCAGCATCATTGGGCACATCGTCTGGTTCCTCTTGATCTTCAGCAGCTTCCCCCGTTGCAGCATCACTGTATTCAGGGGGCACATAGTTGTCATCGTCCTCTTCTTCTTCGCCGTCTTCCATCATAACCCCTATTTCTCCGTGCCTCGTCCAAACATTATAGTGTGGCATGAAACCCTTGTAAAGCAGGTGAGTGTGAAGGATTTTCCGGTCAGAGTAAGACTTCGTATTCCCACATGTAGGGCATGGACAACACATAAAACCATTCTGCTTGTTTGCCTCAGCCACTTCGAGAAAATCATGCACGCCCTTAATGTACTCGGAGGTGTGTCTGTCACCGTACATCCATTGCCGGTTCATCTGCGTGCACTATATATAATTAAGTGTGTCAAAAACCATTACAAAACATCATGAATAGATAATTAAGTGACCAAATTAATAGAAGTTCATCATCACATTAAAACCAAAGTACATACATAGTTCTCATCTAACAACATATAGCTCTCCAGAGCATCTAATTAATTAAACCATACATTGAAACTATGTAAAACATTTCAATGCGAAAACAAATGCGATCATAATCGCAACCAAGGTAACAATTGATGCAACGGCATAATGATACCAAGCCTCGGTATGAATGGCATATTTTCTAATCTTTCTAATCTTCAAGCGCATTGCATCCATCTTGATCTTGTGATCATCGACGACATCCGCAACATGCAACTCCAATATCATCTTCTCCTCCTCAATTTTTTTTTATTTTTTCCTTCAAGAAATTGTTTTCTTCTTCAACTAAATTTAACCTCTCGACAATAGGGTCGGTTGGAATTTCCGGTTCACATACCTCCTAGATAAATAAAATCTATGTCACGTTGGTCGGCATAATTTTCATAAACAATAAATGAACCAATAGTTATAAAGATAATATATACCACATCCGAATCATATACAGGACGAGGGCCGACGGGGGCGGATACCAAAACCATCGCACTATATAATAACAAGCAATACAATAGTAAGAAAATTAGACAAGTATCTATCTAAAGTAAGAATTTTTTTCTTTCAGAAAGAAGATAAGAACAAGAGGCTCACCACGGTGATGCCGGCGACGAGATCGGCGCGGGCGATCGACGGCGGTGAAGACGGGAATGGGACGTGACGGGCCGCTAAACCTAGACAAATCTCGAGGAAAATGGAGCTTTGAGGTCGAGCTTCGAGAGAAGAAAGCTTAACTACTGTGGCTCGGGCATTTCATCGAACACCTCATGTGCATAGGAGGTGAGCTAGAGCACCACAAAGCCCTCCCCTCGCCGGCCAGAGAAAAACAGAGCACTCCAGTGCTCTGCTCACGGGCGAGGGGTATATATAGGCACCTCATTGGTCACGGTTCGTGGCATGAACCGGGACTAAAGGGCAGCCTGTGGTCCCGGTTCAAGCCACCAACCGGGACCAATGGTGGTGGGCCAGGAGCGAGGCCCATTGGTCCCGGTTTGTCCCACCAACCGGGACCAAAGGGGCCAGACGAACCGGGACCAATGCCCCCACGAGGCCCGGCAGGCCCCTGGCCTCACGAACCGGGACCAGTGCCCCCATTGGTCCCGGTTCTGGACTGAACCGGGACTAATGGGCTGACCCGGCCTGAACCAAAGCCCTCTTTTCTACTAGTTCTGTGGGTTACTAGTAGTGTTGATTACATTTTGTAGTTGATGCTAGTTGCTTTATTTGGTGGAAGACTATATGTTCAGATCCTTAAGCATATTCAATACACCTCTTATTTCAAACATGAATACGATTTGTGAGTAGTTACTTTTGTTCTTGAGGACAAGGGAGAATTCTTGTTATAAGTAATCATGTGAAGTTGCTATTCTTTTAATATTTTTGATGATATGTATATTCTTCTTCCTATATGGTGTCATGTGAACGTCGACTACGCGACACTTCACCATAACTGGGCGTAGGGGAAGGCATTGGGGAGTAATAAGTGAATGATGGGTTGCGAGAATGACAGAACCTTAAACCCTATAGTTTATGTATTATTTCGTAAGGGTCTGATTTGGATCCATATGTTTCATGCTATGATTAGAATTATTTCAATTCTTATTTCGTATGGAAGCTTGTGAGAGGGGGTAATCATAAGAGGGTTGCTTGTTCAAGTAAGAACATCACCCTAGCAACGGTCCAACCACATATCAAATTATCATAGTGAACGTGAATCAACTAAACATGATAAACATGACTAGACGAGAATTCCCATGTGTCCTCGAGAAAACTTTGCTTTATATAAGAGAACTTTACAGCTTGTCCTTTGCTATAGAAAGGATTGGGCCACCTTACTGCACCTTTGTTACTATTGCTACTTGTTGCTCGTTACGAATCATCTTGCTACAAAACTATCATTTACCGCTACCTTCAGTATTTGTAGAGAATGCCTTGCTGAAAACTGCTTATCGTTTTCTTCTACTCCTCGTTGACTTTGACACTCTTACTTAGTGAAAGGATTATGTTTGATCGATCCCTGATACATCCGGGTCATCAGAATGTAACAACCAGGGTTAGCTACTGCTCGGCCAGAACAATTTTTTACTGCATAGTTAAGGTGATGAATCGTGAACAAGTTTAGCAAACTGGGAATATTAGATGTGTGGATTTCGGACATGTCAACTTTTCGATAAAAGGTGGATTTTGTTGACTCAAAATGAAGCATTAAATGGATACAAACATAATCAGCACACACTGACATGTCTCTGATGTATATATAATTTTGTATTGTTTCATGCTATAATATTACCAATCTTTGATGCTTTATATGTTTTATTATGATATTTTATATTTTCTTGGGAATAACCTATTAACTCAGTGCCTAGTGCAAGTTGTTGCTTTTTTGCTTGCTTTTGGCTTTTCGGAAAATCAGTACCAAATGAAGTCCAAACACGATGTAGTTTACGGCGGTTTTTGTAGACCAGAAGGAACCCTAGAAGGTTCGGGACAAGGCCAGAAGAGTTACGGGAGAGCCAATAGCTTACAGCGTGCACCCTGGGGGTAGGGCGCGCCCCTGAGCTCGTGACTCCCACGCAACTCCGTTTGACCTAATTCCACCTCTATAAATTCCCAAATATTACCAAGCCAACAAAGATCCACCTGAAACACTTTTTCCTCCGCCGCAAGGTTCTATTCTTCCGCCATTTGATGGCCTTTTCCAGTACTCTGCCGGAGGGGGAATCGATCACGGAGGGTCTCTACATCAACCTTGATGCCCTACCAATGATGCGTGAGAAGTTCACCACAAACCTACTGGTCCATATTTAGTAGCTAGATGACTTCTTCTCTCTCTTTGATCATCAATACAAAGTTCTCCATGATCTTCTTGGAGTTCTATCCGATGTAGTCTTGTTTTGCGGTGTGTTAGTTGGGATTCGATGAATTGTGGGTTTATGATTGGAATATTCATTGAAAGTAAGTGAGTATTTTCTGAAATTTATTATGCATGATTATTATAGATTTGTATCTCTCTGATCTATCCGTTTGGTTTGGCTAACTAGTTTGATTTATCTTCAGTGGGATATGTGCTTTGTGATGGGTTCAACTTTGCGTTGTGGTCACCCAATGACAGAAAGGGTAGCTAGGCACGTATTTGTATTGTTTCCATTAAGGGTAAAACGATGGGGGTTTATTCATATTGCCTAAGTTTAATTTGTCTACATCATGTCATCTTGCTTAAGGCGTTACTCTGTTTGTCATTAACTTAATACCATAGATGCATGCTGGTTAGCAGTCAATTGGTGGAGTAATAGTAGTAGATGTAGGCAGGAGTCGGTCTACTTGTCACGTACATGATGCCTATATGTGTGATCATTGCCATCAATAACATCATAAGTATGCGCTTTTCTATCAATCGCCCAACAGTAATTTGTTTACCCACCATATGCTATTATTTCGAGAGAGAAGTATCTAGTGAAAACTACGGCCCCCGGGTCTACTTTTATCAAATTACTAAAACCAAAAATACCTTGCTATAGTTTATTATCTTTTATTTTGTTTTGCAATTTATCTATCTACCACTACAAGATTTAATCATTGCAAGTAACGAGTTCAAGGGGATTGACAACCCTCTTACCCGCGTTGAGTGCAAGTATTTGCTTTTGTGTGTGCAGGTGTTGTTTGATAATCCACAAGTATAGGGGATCGTTTGTAGCCTTCTTCGATAAATAAGAGTGTTGAACCCAACGAGGAGCTAAAGGTAGAACAAATATTTCCTCAAGTTCTATCAACCACCGATACAACTCTACGCACACTTGATGTTTGCTTTACCTAGAACAAGATCATTAAGGTCATGAAACCCAACCATAGCATTAAGTATCAAGTCCTCTTTACTCCCATATGCCATAACCCACTTATCCGCGTTTAGGCTGCGGTCACCCCCGCAACACCGACAATAAGCAAACCATGAACATATTGCAACATCCTGCAGCGGGGGCCTCTCCGTTTGCGCGACACGAAGGGCACCATAGGAC
This sequence comes from Triticum aestivum, assembly GCF_018294505.1. Lineage (NCBI taxonomy): Eukaryota > Viridiplantae > Streptophyta > Magnoliopsida > Poales > Poaceae > Triticum > Triticum aestivum. The sequence continues at coordinate 24,739,302 of NC_057799.1, forward strand.
AACACCATAAATGAAATACACAATCATACCAACCAAGATCACGATTAACCCATAGGACAAAACGGATCTACTCAAACATCATAGGATAATCATAGATCACTGGGAAATAATATATGGAGTTGAGCACCATGTTTAAGTAGATATTACAGCGGGGAGAAGAGGTGTTACACCGCTGCATAGAGGGGGAGAAAGTTGGTGTTGATGGTAGCAAGATTGTTGATGTAGATCGTCATCACGATCCTAGCCCCAGCGGCACTCCGGCGCCACCGGAAGAGACGGGGAGAGAGCCCCCCTCCACCTTCTTCTTCCTTGGCCTCCCCCTAGATGGGAGGAGAGTTCCCCCTCTGGTCCATGGCCTCCATGGCAGCGGAGGGGCGGGAGCCCTTCCGAGATTGGATCTCCCCAGATCTGGCCCTTCACCTTTTCTTAAATTCCCGGAGATCCGTAACTCCGATTGCGCTGAACTTTTACATGATTTTTTCCATAAATTATCTTTCTTGCGCCAGAAGAAGGGCCCCAATCGACTTTCGAGGAGGGCATAAGACACCTGGTCGCGCCAGGGGGTGTGCGGCGCGCCCTGGTGGGTTGTGGTCACTGTGAGCCCCCGTTTGCGTTGATTCCAAGTCCCAAAAATCACATATATTCCAAAATAATTCTCCGTAAATTTTTATCGCGTCTGGACTTCGTTTGATATGAATTTTCTGCGAAACAAAAAACATGCAACAAACAGGAACTAGCACTGGGCACTGGATCAATAGGTTAGTCCAATAAATCATATAAAAAATTGCCAAAAATATGTGAAAGTTGTATAATTATATTGGGATGAAACAATCAAAATTCTAGATACGACGGAGACGTATCACAATTCACTAGGGTTTGTGTGATTCTCCTATTGATTCGATAAACCTTGGTTCTCACTTAGGGAAATACTTATCAGCTACTATATTGCTTCGCCCTTCCTGTTCGGGGAAATCCCAATGCAACTCACAAGTAGCACGCACCTAGCCTTTGCATAGCTATGATGCACACAACGAACACTATAGCGAGCCCCCACCCCCCACACACAAACATGCTGGCAAATAATATACTCATATAAGACCAAAGCTATGCCGGAGTAAGGGAAAAAATCCGAAGAGATCAAATCTGCGTTCCACAAACTACAACTATGACCATATCTGCACCAACCATCTCAGGACACGACATGGACAAATGTCTTCAGGAAGGGAGCGATGCTCAAGTGTCGCTCACTGCTACTTGTGAACTGCGTTGGGATTTCCCCGAAGAGGGGAGGATGATGCAGTACAGTAGAGATAAGTATTTCCCTTAGTTAAGAACCAATGTTATCAATCCAGTAGGAGAACCACGCAACACCTTGTTAGCAGCACGTGCACACAAACAACAAATCCTTGCAACCCAACGCAAACTAGGGGTTGTCAATCCCTTGGCGGTTACGTGCAAGATTAAATTGCGTAGTGATTGATAGATAGATAGAGCAAAAATACAAAATAAAATAGATAAACAAAAAATGCAGCAAGGTATTTTTGGTTTTTGATAAATGATAAAAGTAGACCCAGGGGATATAGTTTTCACTTGAGGCTTGTCTCTTGAAAACAACATACGGTGGGTAAACAAATTACTGTTGGGCAATTGATAGAAAGGAAAATAATCATGATGATATCCAAGGAAATGATCATATATAGGAATTATGTCCGATACAAGTAGACCAAAATGATTCTACATCTACTACTATTACTCCACACATCGACCGCTATCCAGCATGCATCTAGAGTATTAACTTCATAAAGAACGGAGTAACGCCTTAAGCAAGATGACATGATGTAGACAAAGTAAACTCATGCATTAATAAACCCCATCTTTTTATACTTAAGGGAAACGATATAAATACGTGTCATATCTCTTTCTTTCACCGGTATTGAGCACCGCAAGATCGAACCCACCACAAAGCGCCTCTCCCATTGCAAGAAAAATTAATCTAGTTGGCAAAACCAAATCAATAGATCGGAGAAAAATACGAAGCTATAGCAATAATGCATAAAAGTGTGCAGAGAAAAATCAAATAATATTCACAGATAATCTGATCATAAACTCACAATTCACCGAATCCCAATAAACACACCGCAAAAAGTCAATACATCAAATAGATCTTCAAGAACATCAGTGAGAACATTGTATTAAAGATCAAAGAGAGAAAGGAAGCCATCTAGCTACTAACTATGGACCTGTAGGTCCGTGATAAACTACTCACACATCATCGGAAGGGGTTGATGTAGAGCCCCTTCGTGATTGATTGCCCCTCCGGCAGAGTGCCAGAAAAGGCCTCCATACGGGATCTCTCGAGAACAGGAACTTGCAGCGGCGAAAAAAGTATTTCGTCTGGCTCTCTGTTGGTTTCAAAATTTTAGAGAATTTATAGAAGCGGAATTAGGTTAAACAGAGCTCCGTGGAACCCAGCGAGCCACTAGGGCGCGGCCACCCCAAGGTCACGCCCTGGTGCCTCATGGACCCATCTTCCATCTTCTGGCCCTCTCCCGAAGCTTTTAGTGTCTCTTTTGTCAAAAAAAAAATTCAAAAAGTTTCGTGGCATTTGAACTTCATTCGATATTGATATTTTGAAAAACCAACAACAGGCAAAAAAACAACAACTAACACTGGCACTAAATTAATAGGTTAGTCCCAAAAATGACATATAAGTGCTTGTAAATGTATATAGAATGTCCAAGATTGATACTATAGTAGCATGGAACAATAAAAAATTATAAATATGTTGGAGACGTATCAGTCACCGGATCAAATCGCCATAGGTTAGATTCTAGTTTAGTGACGATGTTGACTAGCTTCGCTCCTGCTCCAAGGCTTCGTTAACTTTGGCCTTTACACAACAACTCCTAAGAGTCAATACAACAGTCGTCTTCGACCTCTCAAATCATAGCTCAACCGGTGCCACATAATAATCCGCCTCGCCGACGTAGATCTCCGTTTGACTGCCACATGTTTTCACGAAGCGGTATGACTCTCAGTCACATCCTGGTGTCGTTCATCCTCCATACACACCTTTGCGATGCCTAGCAACAAGCTAGGAGATGGTGCAGCAAGGGAAGGAGTGACCGCTTCAGTGACTGATGGTGCACCAACAGAAGATAAAAGTAGAAGGAAAAGGAAAAGAGTAAAACCAAATGAGCCATTATAGGTTAGGTTGGTCCAGTTGGTGATCTCCAGCCCTCCACATTTCCCTTCTTCGCTTGCCCTCAAAACCGGAGCTGCCACACCGTTGGTGTGTCTGGCCCAATGTTTTAAATAGCCGGCTATCCCGCTATAGCCCGCTATATAGCCTTTTCAGCAGGGTGCCGCTAAATAGTCCCATGTACAAATAGCCCGCTATAGCCTGCTATAGCCCGCTATATCTGATTTTGAGGTCCGCCGCTATTTGGCAATAGCCCGCTATTTAAAACATTGATGTGGCCAACTATATAACGGGTCGTCTTGTGGCTTCATGGGGTTGTTGTGGTGAGGGTTCCATCAATAGTTATCGATGGCAAAGTTTGAGTCGCATGGTTGAGGTGGAGTGATGACGATGATGCTTGTGTTCTACATGAGTTGAGCTTCTCTCCTCGGTAGTGTGTGGCTGATGTTTCTGATCTGTACATATATGCCAGTTGTATCGGTAAGCCCAACTTTCTGCTTTTAACATTCTCATTTCGTCCTAATTAACAAAAATGGCAAGTTTCACTTAGCTTAAAATAAAACCTCTCCGAAGCTAGCCTTGCGCTGCACGGGTAACACCATTAATACTTTTGAGGAATGTTTCCATTCATATCGAGGTATATAGATCAACACACTAGCATCTAGCAACTGCTCGACATGACTTTGTAATTGCTTCTTCCGCTTGCAAGGGGAGAGAGAGCTTACTGTAGTACCAATCGGCCGGCCAATTATCTTGTTGGTGACCACTGTGCCAATGCACACCCCAGTTCCACCCACATCTCTCTAGCGAATCAAACATAGCTATCCATCTATCTGCCTTCTGCTGTGAGGAAAGAGGTGAACCTATCGTGGAAGGATAGATGTGATTCTGACCTGATGCATCGGTTTCAACCCAAAAATAATATGTTTCCCGTGCTTTGAGAATTTCCTCATGCCGCCACATTTGAGAATTTTCCCCGGACCGTCAATCTCACGTGTTCACTTGAGAAAAGAATATTATTTCCAAAACAAAACTCACGTGCTTGATGACAGTGGCCAGTTATTCACCTACTGTCTTGTTATGGGGTTTGTGTTTGGAATTATTCTCTACCATGGAGCTGCGAGGAAAGGTCCATCGTTTCCTAGAACTTGTTAAGTAAAATAAAATATTGATAGTAGGATCACACGGCAAATCAAATATTTATCCAATCCAATGAACTACCTAGCTTGTACCGTATATACCTACTAATGCGTACAATGCAAGAGAGGGGCATCACATGAGAAATGTGAAAGCAGCCAGCGAACTCCCAAAGTTCAATATCATTTGAGCTACAGTCCATGTTCATTGTGCCCACGAGGTTTGAGTCACTATGCCATAATTAGTGATTAGATCTGTGAGGGCCAAGGAATCATTTGTACTGATCAAATATAGTATTACCCATTTGGATTATTTTACTAGCACTTGATGTCTTTTACGCTCATTGACACTTTGAGGTGCAGGGAATGTAACCACCGGGTTAACCACAGGGCCGGAACAATTCATTGCTACGTAGTCAGGGTGTGAACAATTGTAGCAAATTGACAATATTCAGTTATGCAATCCGTACACATTAGCTAATTTAATCACTAAGATGTTCTTCAATAGGGTTCAAGAGCCACCCATCAAACTCGATGACACGGCAGAGACAGGAATATGTGCATCAAGCATGCATGAATCTTGAGGCCTAACCACCCTATGCGGAGTCATGCTACACGCTTTAAAAAGTCCCTTTTCCAAATTTTGCGCAGTCAGATTTACCAATTCAACATATCAAGATGGAAATAGTGTTCAAACATGCATGATGCCTATATCTAGCACAACAAAATGATTGATATCTGCTACTCAGTTAATCAAGTTGTTTATCCTGCAGGATTTGATCAGTTACTCATATCGGCTTGTTGTGTGTCTACGCAACATTTTGTTTACGGGAATTGGTGTTTATGTGAATATTTTCCAATTGATTGGCAAGTTATATGCATACACTAATGCATGACTACACATCAAGAGCTAAATTTAGATTGCATAGGTGACAGTTATGGTGATCCGAGGGCGATTCTGGGTGCTTGCTTATCCGTTTGGTGGTGATTGGGAAGATGTGCAGCGTGGGACGGGCTCATTTTTGTTTACTTTGACAGAAGTATTTTCTCGGTGGCAGAGCAGGTGATCCACGAAAATGCTAAACTTATGGGACCAGTGTTACGAATTGGATCTATGGGATGTTGTGTTCTCTTTCCACTAACCTCTCCCTGATTTTGACCATGGGCGAACGACTCCATCTCGTAAACCTAGCCCCTAATAATTTTTCCATAGCTAGATATAACAGTAGTGGATGATCCACTAGTTTCACCAGAACACTTCATCAAATGCTAACTTGCAACATGCAGCGTGGCTGTTTGAAGATATTAATTCCCATTTTCGTATCGAAAATTTTCTCCTCTGTCTTGATGATCTTGGCGGCTAGCGTATGTACAGCAAAACAAGTCACCGAATTGCGTTTACTGTTAATGATGGATTGAATCCATATTGCATGGACTATGTGAGATGTATGTACTATTAAATTGTATGTATGTCCGTATGGACAATGTGTTGTATGAACTGCATGCAAATAGCTAGTTTTTTCTTCTAAATTAGGTACAAGTGCAGGGCCGAAAAATAAGCCTACCGCTAGTATGCAAATACTAGTGTTGAGCGGGCACTGGCACACACCACTGGTAAGTGTTTCTAGTGCCGTATGGGGTGCGTGCTATTGGTAACCATATGTGGCGCATTGCGAGTGACGAACTGATAAGTCCTTTGCGCACGCCACTGTTAAGCATTTCTACAGTAGTGCACTGATGGATCATGGAAGGTTGTTTTTCTTGTAGTGGTGCTACATTGACTCAACCTCTGCTACAGGTTAGCATATATAGTGGTGATTTTATGTCCTGTTAGTTAAATAATACTAGGCTTACATGCTACTCCCTCCGTATCAAAATATAAGACACTTTTGATAGTATCAAAAACGGCTTATATTTTGATACGGAGGGATTATGTTTTTAAATTTACACTAGTGTACTATGCATCCCTATGAAAATAGGTAAAATCATCTATGCGAAATCACATCTCACCCATATGGGTGGCTTATGCAGAACTGCCTTTCGGGCCTCTTCACTGGCAGGTGATCCATATGTGATGGGCCTCTTCGCTGTGGGTTTTCCTACCATATCTTGTGCTAGCTCAAGCTAACTGACCAATATGCTCAAGCTAGCAGTTAGGATAGTTGTCAGGAACAAGATTTGTGACTCGTACGTAAGTGATTCCATTACTATACTAGTGAAATGTAACGCATGTCTTGTATACTTGAATTTCATTCAGTTACATATGGTCCTGGTCCTGAAGCAAATTTGAGCTTCTTCTTTCAAGAAATAAAAGAAACCTACTAATTATATGTCATTCGAAGTTTAGCACACATTGACTACCTATCAGATGTACAAAAAGGGTTTCTACATAGCTAATTTTGTCAAAATCTTCATTACACTAATGATCCGGAATAGTTCTAAATCTTCTCCAGTGCTTGGAGAATGTCATCCTTGAGATCCTCAAACTTCTCAATCCCGAAGATTAACCTCACCAAGTTGTCCTTGATCCCATTATTTGCCTTTTCCTCGTAACTCTGACCCCTGATGAGATCACAGATCCATGCAATATAAGTCAACAAATTCTACCATAGATGTTGCATGCATCTTCCTGTAAGTTGCAAACCAAAATAAATCCAAGAACGGCACGTACCAGAAGGACATGACTGCCGGCTGCTGCACGAGGCTTTCACACCCTCCGAGTGATGTTGCAATGAAGGGTATCTCTAGCGCATCGATGAACCTCATGATGCCATGCAGATCCGAGGCTACCTCGAAGCTGATGACGCCGCCGAAACCGGTCATCTGGCTCTTGGCAATGTCGTGCCACGGGCTGCTCAAAAGCCCAGGGTAGTACACTCGCTCGATCTTCGGATGGTTCTCGAGCAGGCGCGCCATCCGCAATGCAGTGCGGTTTTGTGTTTCCACACGTAGTCCCATCGTCTTGAGGCCGCGTATGATCATGTAGGCTGAGTCCTGCAGTAGTTAATGTTGCAGTGTAAGTTGTCAGAATCCAAATGTTTAGATCTTGTTTTTCTTGAATAAGAGTGAATCTTAACATGTACTTGCTGATAGTTGATCCTACATACCGGACTTATGGCGCCGCCGAGGTCGTGATGCCAGGCGCGTATTCTGGAGATGAGCGTCTCTGAGCCACTAATGCATCCCGCGATGACCTGAAATGGAATTGCACGATGAGATGTCTTAAATTTATGTAGACCCTACGCTGCTAATGATCCTGGAAGTAAAGGAGCAAAGTGGCAGTGCAATTGTACGTCTATGAAAAGACGTGTCATCTCGGGTAGCTACTCACGTCGTGATGGCCGGCGATGTACTTTGTGGCAGAGTGCACGACGACATCGGCCCCGAGGGTGAGCGGCTTCTGGTTGATGGGCGAGGCGAGGGTGCTGTCGATGCACACAAGAGCCCCTTTCCGGTGGCACAGCTCCGCGACGAGCTTAATGTCGATGCACTTGAGATGGGGGTTCGACGGAGAGTCGGTATAGAAGAGTGTCACCTGCATCAAAGCCAAGCATGTCGATCAGAACAGCCAACATATCTAGTTGACAAATTGAGGAAATTACTAGTTGCCAAATTAACGTACGTCGCCCATGTCAAGAACGGCCTTGAGTGTCTCCATGTCGTTCAGCTCAACGAATGTCACCTTGATGCCCATCTTGGAGAGCTTGTCGCGGATGAAGGCCCGAGCCTCGCTGTAGCACTCGGTCGTGGTCACCACGTGGCCAGCGCCGGGCGGCACGAGTGCGAGCAGCGTGGCGACGATGGCGTTCATGCCTGAGGACGTGACAAGCATCGACTCAGCCCTCTCAAGCGCACTGATCTTGTCCTCCAGGACCTTCACAGTAGGGTTGCCATAGCGGCCATACTCGAAGCTGTGGCGCCGGCCTTCCTTGAACGCAATGAGGTCGCCCGAGCTCTTGAACCAGTGTGTCGTGCCGCTCACAATAGGTGTCGCAATCGAGTCGGTGTCCATGGCGCCGTTCTTCCCCATCTTCTCCCCGGCGTGAACCGCCAGGGTCTCGTCTGAGAGAGTAGCATCTCGCTTCGGAGCCGTGGCGGCAGCGACGACACTGGTGTCATCCTGCTGCAACACCGGCACAAGGTGCTCAGCGCCAGGGAGGGTGGCATCAAGGAGCGCCACCGGGCTCAAAGCGGTGACACGCTTTGAAGAACGGCGAGCACGGAGCAGGCGGTGCTGCTCGGTGGGCGAAGCCTTGTTGACGAGAGGAGACGACGACCGCGCCATTAGTGACTTGTGGGGTCGAGGAAGAGTAGTGAAAACAGGTGGAATCGAAGAGATTAGCCAAGCTCAGATCAGATCAATTAAAAAGTTAGGCAGAGCTAGCTGCTTGTTTGTGTTCTTCCTATCTGTATACGATGGTGTGAATATATACTGGCCGATCAGTCTGGCTCTCTTGCGCGTCGAGCCATATAAAATTGACTGCCTACATATAAAATTGTCCCACTAACACATGCCACATGTGTCATCCATGCTCAGTCTCGCAAGCGTGTAGCTAGTAATACATCTTGTACCAATAAGGCATGTAATTAGTTAACTTCAACGTGCCATGGGGATTAAGAAATGACTTATTGGGCAGGATGAATCCAAGCAAAGACAAAAGTCTACGTCAAAGAACTGCGTGTTTGTATCTATCGACAGGAGCTCACTAAGCAAAGTTGGGGCTGTTTGAGCTCACTAGATTTTATAGAAGAAACAAAAAATAGTCCGACAGGATATACACGGTAGAACGGGTCGCATCAAACGGGGAAGGCTTGATGAAGGTTCATCAGAAATTAGTTGGATGGGAGGTATACCCTTGCATACAATATTGATTTTTTTTTTCTGAAACAAGGGGCCCGGCCGTTGATTTGCATTAGGGAAACCTCTAGCTGTTTTGACAAAACCAGTAAAATCGACACGTACTTTACTTGATTGCTCTACTTCTCTGCAACCATTACAAAACTTAGAACTTAGCACAGTTTCATAACAACTGATAGATCAAGGATAATCAATCTTCAAAGGTCCAGGCATCATTTTTCATACCAAGATCCTTTTTTTGTGGACGGTGCCCAACCATGTCTCTTCACGTACACCTCCCCAATAACCATCTTGATTAGCATCGCTGCTTCTCCCAGGCTTCTTTAACCTTGGGCTTTATACAACAATGCCTAAGGATCAATACGACTGTCGCCTGCAACGACTCAATCCTATATCAACCGGTACCACATCATTATCCGCCACAACGACAGAAATCTCCACTTTGCCCGCCTCATGTTATCCTGAAGAAGCGGCGCGACTCCCAATCACATTCTTGTGTTATTTAATCTCCATGCCCGCCTCTGCGATGCCTCGCAACAAGATATGGAGTGGTGCGGCAAGGGAAGGACCTATCGACACAACGACTGATGGTGCACTCAGAGAAGATAAAAGGAAAAGGAAAAGGAAAACAATGGGCCATTATTTGTTGTTCCACTTGGTGATCTCCTGACCTCCACATTTCCCTTCTTCACTCGCCCTGAAATTTGGAGTTGTCCCGTGGCTGGCGTGTGTGGCCGACTATTTGATGGGGTCTTCTTGTGGCTTTTCATGGGTTGTTGCAGCGAGGGTATCGTCGATGGATGTCAATGGCAAAGTTGAAGTTGCTTGCTCGAGGAGGAGTTATGACGATGTTGCTTGTGTGCTACCTCGATGTGCTTCTCTCCTCGGCAGTGTGTGTGATGTTCCGTTGTGTAACATGTCGGCCAGTTGTATCAGTTAAACATAACTTTTTGCATTTAACCGAGAAATTCTCACTTCTCTTTAATTAATCAAAAGTGCAAGTTTTCACCTCAAAATACCTCAAGAGGCAGAGCAGGACCGTCGGCCCATGCTGGGGGCGGATCCGGAGGAGGAGGCAGAGCTGGCTGTGGGCTTCGCCATGGAGGACACCGTGGCGGAGTTCGAAATCGCCAAGAGGAGGAAGCGGTGGAGCAAACCTTCATCCAGGAGTCCATCTAGTCGGAGGCCGTAGTGGGGGCCAACCGGCGGTTCCTCCGCTAACAGAGGGCGGAGATCGACGAAATCTTCGCCTCTAGTGAGTCAGACGATGAGCCGGAGTTGACGCATGCGCCCATCTAGTCGGAGCCCAACACGATGACCGTGGACATCCCAGATGATGAGTAGTCCAAGGTAGATAGGATATCTACGTAGTACATAGGCTTTTTTATTATGCATAGTTTGTATGGATTTGACATATCAACTTTTAGGTACTTGGATTCAGAGGACATATTTTGAGGTGTGACCATCAGTTCCTGTGGACGCGTCCGTGGGCGTTTGAGGGCCTGGATTTGATGTCGTGGTTGTAGACGCCTCTTAGCTATCTAGGAATCCATCTGCCTCCAGCCATGAGGAAACAGGTGAACCTATCATTGATGGGCAGATGTGATTTTGCCCCCCACCCCCCCTGACCAGAAGCTTCCATTTCATCCTCAAAAGAATATGTTTCCCGTGCTTTGAGAATTTCACCATGCCACGACACTTGATAATTTTCTGCAGACCATCAATCTCACGTGTTTGATGATAGTGGTACCTATTCACCTATTGTCTTGTTATTCTGGTCAGGGTTTGGAATATCCTCTACCATGGAGCTGCGAGGAAAGGTCCATGATTTCCTATAACTTGTTAAGTAAAATAAAATATTGATAATAGGAACATATGGCATCAAATATTAACCCAATCCAATGGAGTACCTAGTACGGTAGTACCTACTAGTGCATACGATACAAAGAGAGGTGCATCACATGAGAAATGTCAAAGCAGGTAGCGAACTCTCAATGTTTGAATATCATATGAGCTATGGTGCATGTGTACGTTTTCATTGTACACACTAGGCTTTAGTTATTAGATCTGTGAGGGCTACCCAATAGTTCTTACTGACCAACTATTGTATTACCTACAGTTGATGTGTTTTACGCTTGTAGACACTTTGTGGTGCAGGGAATGTAACCACCTAGCCGCCGGGCGGCCAGAACAATTGGTCACTGCATAGTCAAGGCAAACAGTGAACAAGTTTAGCAAATTGACAATATTAGATTTGTGCAGTCCGTACACGTTAACTAATTTAATCACTAATACGTTCTTTGATAGGGTCCAAGAGTCACCCATCAAACTCGGTAACACGCCAGAAACAAGCATGTATGCACATGCATGAACCTTGAGGCTTAACCACCCCAAGGTGGAGTCATGCCGCACGCTTTAAAAAGTTCTTCAAAAAAATTGCACAATCAGTTTTACCGATTAAACATCTCAAGATGGAAATAGTGTTCAAACATGCATGATGCATATGTCTACCAGAACAATATGACTGTTGTGTGCTACTGTGTTAATCAAGTTGCGTCTCCATTAGAATTTAATTAGCTAGTTCTCCCCATCATGGGGTGTGTGTGCAACAGTCTATGTTGAATATTTTCAAATTATCGACAAGTAATATGCAAACACCAATGCTTGGCTAGACATCAAGAGCTAAGCATATATTACATAGGTGACAATTATGGCGGTCCGATGGTGCGCTTGCCGATCTGTTGGCGGTATTGGGAAGTTCTGCGGCGTGGGGTGTGTTCTTCATCTCCTGGTATAGTGGCTTCACTGGTGGGGACGGCATCCGGAAACATGCGTGCGACAGGTCATTTTTTGATACTTTGACAGCACCATTGCCTCTCTGCGGCGTAGATGATCCCCGAAAATGCTTAACTTATGGGAGCAGTATTACGGATTGGATGTACGATATGATGTGTTCTCTTCCCAACTAACCTGATCATGATTTTCCCCGTGAGCCAAAATGACTGCACTTGTAAAACTAGTCTGTAAGAAATTTTTCGTAGATATAGCATTAGTCGATGACCGTCTCTAGTTTCACCAGAAGACTTTGTACTGAAATTTTCTCCTGTCTTGATGATCTTGGCGGCCAATGTGCCTACAACAAAAGGAGTCACCGAATTGGGTTCACTGTTAAGGATGACGTCACGGCGACTGAAACGTCTGACGCAGGTTGCAGGTATGGCACTACAAGTTTCGACGTCACCTTCTTTCACAATCGAGTATGCTTTTTTTTTGCGGCATCACCATCGAGTATGCTAATATGTCACCTTCCTAAGTTCTTCATGGATGCCAGCTACACACCTCCACAAGACCTCGACGTCGAAGCGAAGCTCCAATGAACAGTAGACTTGCATGTGCAACATATATGCGAACCCCTATCAGCACTAGTCTTCCATGTGCATGCTCACGCGCTACTCACATTGGAAGACTTCCACTACTTCAAGCTGGTCAAGCTGGTGCACTAGTGCAGCCTGCAAGTGGCCAGTGAGAACTTTACGTGGTACTCACTATAACGTGTGTAGGTGCGGGATTCTATAACTATGGATGCGTTTGGTTGAAAATGATAGCTTGGACTTTATTCGACCATTATACATTATGTTTTGGCCATATGATTTAAACATATTGGGGAATAATGTCTGCTCATCAAGGTCTATATATTGATCACCATGCCATTTCACATGCACCCCGGTTACTGGCTTGGAACCTTCGAAATAGTGCACTAGTCTCACATATCATTTGCAATTGTTGAACATCCATTCATTGCTTGTGTGCGGACGGTCCATCTGAAATTAGATCATTTTTTGTTGAACATGGATGAACTGGTACTCCAGCATGCAACCGCGAGCAGTGGATAATTAGCACTTAACCCCATTAGAAATATGAGAATGCTTTGATCTTCAAGGATTTATTGATCGCACCAGTAAAATACAAAAAATATTAAGGGACCATGAGTCGACTAAGAATCCCATCGGGAGGGACTATATCCTATGCAGTTGTTCAACACTGACTCAATGTTTGATGTTGCTCCGCTAGGAATCTAACTAATGAGCAGGATCACGTGATTATCTATTAATTTCATTGCAAAATAATAACAATAATGATGATGATGATGATCCTCGCAATAATAATAATAATAATAATAATAATAATAATAATAATAATAATAATAATAATAATAATAATAATAATAACAACAATAATCCTCATAATAATAGAAATAACAACAAGAAGCTAATGCACATAGGTCAAATTATTTCTATGCTGGATCATTATAGACCCTGATTGTATGGTTAAGATTGAATCTTCAATAACCCAGCCTAAACGATTTGTGTTAGCCACACATAAAAGTCTTGTATCAGTTATACACCAGAGCAATTGCTTTATTCTCCAAAGAACTGTTGCTGATAACTATTGTATGAAATTAATAATAGTAGCTATGATGGCCTATGTTAAGAAAAAAAGAATGTTATTGTGATTAATTGCCACATGTGATGTCATCATACTGACTGTTGCTTAGTGCTTTTGTCAATACCTTCTTAAGGCAAACATTTTACTAGGATAACTATATTTTTCATTTTACTCGTTTGAAAAGCTACATTATTTCAAACCGACAAGTTTTTAACTAATTAACCGAAAGTAATTTTTTTTACTATATATACCATAAGGAAAAAGCCTCACACACCTTCTCCCTTTATTGAGAAAAATATGTTACAAGATTACAAACGAAAGGCTATACGCAAATAAAGATGACCCAACTAAGGAGGAAGAAAAGAAATCCACCTCAGAGCTCTATCCTTATGACTAGGCTTAATCCAATACCAAAGCGGGTACATATCTGTTAGTGAAACAATTATAGGCTTAGGCGTGATTTTTTAATTTACAGTAGTTTAGCATGTATCCCTATGAAAATATGTAAAATCATCTATGAAAAAACACATCACCACCTGCGGGTGGCTTATATATGTAGAACTGCCTTTGATGGGCCTCTTCGGTGATCTGCCTGTGATGGTCCTCTTCACTGATGGTTTTCCTATCTTCTTGTGCTGACTCGAGCTAACTGACCAATATGCACAAGCAGTTAGGAAAAGTGTGGGGAACTAGGTTTTTGACTCGTATGTTAGTTATGCCATGACTGTACTAGTGATACAGAATGTAACGTGTCTTCTATATTTCACCTCCTTCCAAGTACATATGGTTCTGTTCCTGAAGCAAATTTGAGCTTATTCCTTCAAGAAATAAAAGAATCCTACCAATTACATCTCTGTTGGAGTTTAGCGGAAATTGACTACCTATCAGATGTACAGAAGGGTTTCTACATTGCTAATTTGCTCAGGAAGTGTCCTAAATCTTCTCCAGGGCTTGGATAATGTCATCCCTAAGATCCTCAAACTTCTCAATCCCGAAGCTGAACCGCACCAAGTTGTCCTTGATCCCATTCTTCGCCTTTTCCTCGTCACTCTGACCCCTGATGAAAACAAAAATCCACGCAATATAAGTCAAAACAATTCCACCATACATGTTACATGCATCTTCTTGTAAGTTTATATTAAATTGCAAATGTAAATTAATCCAAAAAAGCGACGTACCAGAAGGACATGACTGCCGGCTGCTGCACGAGGCTTTCGCACCCGCCGAGGGACGTCGCGATGAAGGGTATCTCGAGGGCGTCGACGAACCTCATGACACCATGCAGGTCTGAGGCTACCTCGAAGCTGATGACTCCTCCAAAACCAGTCATCTGGCTCTTGGCAATGTCGTGCCACGGGCTGCTTAGGAGACCAGGGTAGTACACTCGCTCGATCTTGGGATGGTTCTCGAGCAGGCGCGCCATGCGCAATGAAGTTTGGTTTTGTGTCTCCACGCGTAGTGCCATCGTCTTAAGGCCGCGTATGATCATGTAGGCTGCGTCCTGTAGTAATTAGGTTGCAGTGTAAGTGGCTAGTTTCAATTCAAATGTTAACATCTAGTTTTTCTTGAATAATAATGAGATTTAATTAACATGTGGTACTACATGATAGATACTACATACCGGACTAATGGCGCCGCCAAGGTCGTGATGCCACGCGCGTATTCTGGAGATGAGCGCCTCAGAGCCACTGATGCATCCTGCGATGACCTGAAATGGAATGGCACGATGAGATCTTAGAAATAAAGTAGCAAAATGGCGGTGCAATTATCTGAGAACAAAGATATTTACTCACGTCATGATGTCCTGCGATGTACTTTGTGGCGGAGTGCACGACGATGTCAGCCCCGAGGGTGAGTGGCTTCTGGTTGATGGGCGAGGCGAGTGTGCTGTCAATGCACACCAGAGCCCCTCTCCGGTGGCACAGATCGGCGACGAGCTTAATGTCGATGCACTTGAGATGGGGGTTCGTCGGACAGTCGGTATAGAAGAGTGTCACCTGCATCAAAGCCAATCATCTCGATCAGAAACAGCCAACATAACTTGTTGATAAATTGAGCAAATTACAAGTTGCTAAATTAACGTACGTCGCCCTGGTCAAGAACGGCCTTGAGTGTCTCCATGTCGTTCAGCTCGACGAATGTCACCTTGATGCCCATCTTAGAGAGCTTGTCGCGGATGAAGGCGCGTGCCTCGCTGTAGCACTCGGTCGTGGTCACCACGTGGCCGGCGCCGGGCGGTACGAGCGCGAGCAGTGTGGCGACGATGGCGTTCATGCCTGAGGACGTGACAAGCGTCCCCTCGGCCCTCTCCAGGGCACTGATCTTGTCCTCTAGGACCTTCACAGTGGGGTTGCCGTAGCGGCCGTACTCGAAGCTGTGGCGCCGGCCTTCCTTGAATGCGACGAGGTCGCCCGAGCTCTTGAACCAGTGTGTCGTGCCGCTCACAATAGGTGTCGCGATCGAGTCTGTGTCCATGGCTCCGTTCTTCCCCATCTTCTCCCCAGCGTGAACCGCCAGGGTCTCATCTGAGAGAGTAGCATCTCGCTTCAGAGCCGTGGCGGCAGCGATGACACCGGCGTCATCCTGCTGCTCGACGCCGGCAAGGGTGGCATCAAGGAGCGCCTCCGGGCTCAAAGCGGTGACACGCTTTGAAGAACGGCGAGTGCAGAGCAGGCGGGGCTGCTCGGTGGGCGAAGCCTTGTTGACGAGAGGAGACGACGACCGCGCCATAAATTACAGGTGGAATCGAAGAGATTAGCCAAGCTCAGATAGGATCGATGAACGAGTTAGGCAGAGCTAGCTGCTCGTTTGTGTTCTTGCTATCTGTGTATATGATGGTATGAATATATACTGGCGATCGATCAGTCTGGCTCTGTGCGCGTCGATTCATATCTACGTGTGAGCCTACATATAATATCGTCCCACTACCACATGCCACATGTGGCATCCATGCTCAGTCTCGCAGGCGTGTAATTAAGCCGCGTGGTAATCAAGATATGTACTACTAGTGGATCCATGATTAATCTACTAAATAAGGCATGTGATTAGTTAGCTGCAACGTGCCAGTGGGATTAGGAAATACTGACCTGGGCCAAGACGAATCTAAGCGAAGTCGTACGTTAGACCTGCGTGTTTACATCTGCAAAGCCGTACTATGATCCATGCTACGCGCTGGAGAAGACCTCATTAAACAAAGTTGGGTTTGCTTAGGCTTTGGCGGATACCTCGCTAGATTTGAGGGAACAAACAAAACCAGTCCGGTAGGATCTACAAGGAAGAAACAGCGGCGCAGCAAATGGAAACCTAGGCATGCAACCGCCGGTATGGTCTTGGAGGCGGTTTCAGGATACAACCTTTACGCGGTTTCGTACCCAATATCTAACCAAAGTTGCGCATCCGTGCCTGGGATAACTGTAATCTCAGTCTGTTTTGTGCGATAGAATGGGTCGGATGAAATGAAAAAGTAGGCATTAATACTCAACTGATATTTGTTCAAGGTAACCTTGCACACAATATTATTTTCTTGTAGAACAAATTAAAAGGCGCTCCTGTCGGTTTCTACGGGAGAAACTACGAACAGTTTTGACAAAGTTTTACAAGGAAAGAATGACAAACCAACAGGAAACATCGTAACTTTTCTATGTTCATTATTGACCTTTAAACTCTACACAATTTCTCGAAAAGCAAGCAAAAAGTTTTAGCTATCATTGTTCATCCCAAAAAAACTTTTGACGACTGTGCCCAGCCATGGCTCTTCACGAACGGGCAAGCAACCACTATCTTGATTAGCTTCACTTCTTCAAGGCTTGTTCGAACTTGGATATTATGCAACACCACCCATGAATCAATCAACATGACCGCCATATTTGACCTCTCCCCAACCCCCCCCCCCCCCCCCCCCCCCCCACACACACTCACTAACTCAGTCGACAACGCGTCGTCACCCACCTCCATCGGAAGGCAGTATTGCAGCATCACCTTGGTACTTATCATTGCCTAAAGTAATATACCATTAGATATTTATGTAGGTTTACCCTTATGGCCCATGTTCATGTAAAGATTGTCAAGGTTTTCACCGTAATCTTCCAAGTGGCATGACATGCAAATACTCTGAACTATTTCGACTATAAATAAAGAGGCACATCCACCCATTCTAAGGAGGTTTTTTGGTACAGAAAAACATTAACTTATCGTCTTGTCATATTCCTCATTAAGGCATGTGATTACTTAACGACAACATGACAGTCGATTAAGAAATATTGACCTAGGCAAAGACGAATGTAAGCGAAGTCGTTCGCCAAACCTGCGTGTTTACATCTACAATGCCGTACTGTGATCGATGCTACGCGCTGGAGAATACCTCATTAAACAAATTTGGCTTTGCTTGGGCTTTGACGGATACTCCCTCCCTTCCATTTTATAGGGCTTATCTCAAAAGAAATTATTTTTACGCTTTATAAATCTCAATTGTATTGCTTCCTATCACGAGTTCACATTTTGAGATGGATTAAACTACTGCATGCAAAGATTGAGAAAATTCACCAATACATGTAAAATCCTTGCTCCGTAGCTAGTATTAGTACATTGAGATAATATTTACAGCATCGATAAGTTTGCTTAGAACAAGTGTAAGTAATACGTCTTCTACCCGTGGCTAACACAAATCGTTTAGGTTGCCTATAATGATCCAACACCTGACATAATTTAGTCCATATGGATTAACCCATTGGCTTTATTAATAAAAAAATTGTGTTGGCTTTATTACTATTTAAATAATAAAACTATACTCTGTCTGTCTCATAATATATTGCACTTTTTTCAAAAGTCAAACATTGCAGAGTTTGATATGTTTATTGAGAAACATATTGTTATCAGTAATACCGAATAAATACAACGTAAAAATATGTCTGATGATGTATCAAAAGATATTTATTTGGTATTGTAGATTTAAATAAGTCTCAGGATGTAATCATATTCATCAACTGTAGAATTGTTTTTTATACCTCAAAATGAAAAAGCTAAATTGTTGAGAATCAACATTCAACTGCAAATAATAGTAATCCATGTTCAACAAATGCAGAAGAAACGTACACTGCACCGACGAATGTGTGCCTAGCTATGTAATGCATCTATATTCAAGTTTTTTTTAGTAAAAGTAGAGCTGCAAATTAGCAAACTGATGCGCTGAATACTAGTGCTCGATTTTCCAGGTTCCAACTAAGTAAGCGAGGTGCATGTGAAATGGCGTGGTACCATGGGTAGAACTTTTATTTCTCCAAAATGTTTGAATCACATTGCTTGACGCAGTTCCTATTGGTCGGATAAAAACTGAGGTATCATCTCCAAGCAACTGTCTCAATAGTCCAGAGGATATGATCATGCACTTCCGCACAACACAAGAATGAGCACCACATCCAGAGCGAGTGCTTCATCCCTCCTGATCGAGACAATGCCGAGAGTTGTAGCATAGTCCTAGGGATGTAAATGGCCAATAAACGGCGCCCGCAAGTCCCATTTAGTTAGCTTTAGTTAGCTCGATAGTTCTATTTTCTAAAAAAAACTTATTGAATTGTTAGAACGATAAATGGGCTTAAACAAGATTAAACTGGACTTGGTTTACATCCCTAATAGTCCCGCCAACCACCGGCAGCCCCCAGTCCATCGTCTCCTTTCTGCCATTGGCCATGGGTTGGCGGGACCAGCTCGGACGCCGCCTCTATAAAGAATGTTCCCATATCTATTTATATTTCATGGCAACGCAAGGGTGTTATGCTAGTGACAAATCAACACGTGGATGGTCACTTTTTTGCACGACTAACTATTTAATCTGGACCCCTGTATTTCGGGTCTAATAGTACTTGTAAGCAAAGTATTTTGGCTTGTTGTATGAAGTCTTCCGATGGACCTGGGAGTCATCCATTCCAGCAGCAGGCTATATCGATCTCATTTGGACACTTGCACGCTGCATGCCTTCCTCGGCACTTGGTTGTTGTCCAGTCCTGGACGGCAACCACTTGCACGCTTGCACAGCAGCAGCTTGAGTTCTTGACCAGCATTCACGCATCGCATACAATGCTGCACATGCAAGCCTATACTGTCCGATGAGGGGTTCGCATGCTGTACATGCAGGTCTACTGTTCAGTCGGCCGAGGCCTCGATTTCAATATCTTGTGGAGGTGTGGCATCCATGGAAAAATGAAGAAGGTGACCGATATATAGCATGCTCGATGGTGAAAGAAGGCAAGACCCCACTGGTGATACAACTTTGCCCAGAGACGAAAAGTTTCCATCACACACACATCTTCTCCACTGCCATCGACCCATCCAGCTCACATAATCACCCTCCGATCGCCATAACTGTCACCTCTGCAACATACACTTAGCTTAACATGTGGAAGCGCCTTAGTGCATGCATACACCTATCAATCATTTGAAAAAGAAAATCAACATACTAATTAAGTTCTATTGTATAAGCAACTTGATTTATTCAAAAGCAGACATAAACCGTATTGTTCTAGTAGGCATAAATGTGCATCAGGCATGTTTGCACACTATTTCCGACTTAAGACATTGAATTGGTAAATCCGTCTGCACAAAATTTGAAAATGACTTTAAAGTGGCATGACTCCACCTTACGGTGGTTAAGCCTCCAGGTTCATGCATGCACCATATTTATGCATTTTTCCGGCTGTCACCTGGTGTTACAAGTTTGATGGGTGGCTCTTGGACCCTATGGAAGAACGTCTTAGCGATTAAATTAGGTAGTGTGTAGCATTGCATAATTGAATATTGCCAATTTGCTACACTTGTTTCGTTTGACTATGTAGCAGCCAATTGTTACAGCCCGGCGGTTAACCCCGGTGGTCACATTCCCTGCACCCCAAGGTGTCAACTAGCGTAAAAGACATCAAGTGTAAGTAAAATAATCCAATGGGTAATACTATACTTGCTTAGCACAAATTATTAGGTGTCCCCGACAGATATGATCACTAATTATAGGCCTACAGACTCAATAGAAGTGTATAGATGAAGACATATACACAAACCATAGCTACAAAGTTAACAAAAGGGTATTGAAAGTTTGGGACTTCAGGAGCTCGTTTTGACATTTCCCATATGATGCAATGCACCTCTCCCGCACCGTACACATTAGCAGGTAGGGGTACTACCGTAGTAGACTACTAGATAGTTCATTGGATTGGGTTAATATTTGATTTGCCGTCGCATCCCACGATTAATATTTTATCTTCGCAAACATCTTATAGGTAAGGATGGACCCTTCCTCGCAACTCCAAGGTAGAACATTTCACCCTGGGGAAAGGTACATTTTTTCACGTGTTTTGAGAATTTGCCCATGCCGGCTGCTGCGTTTGAGATTTTGCTCGAGGCCATCAATTTCACGTGTTCCATGATAGTAACGCGGACCACACCCCAGCCAGACATAGAGGATAACCATCTGTAACACAATACACATCCGTACACATGACATCAGAGGAATACACAAGCATGTGGTAAGACAGCCAAGCCGCTAGCGTGACACACATATGTTGGCACGCGAAATCGCCGCGCAACACCAAGATAACCGTCGTACTTTCGTGACGACGAACGATTGCTTTCCGAGCAAAGCAACAAAGACCCCCTCGCTTTCGTAGAGGAGAGACGGCCGCTTTTAAGCGCAAAACGGCAAAGTTGAACCAAACCCTAGGGCTGGTAGGGCTCGGCAGAGAAGAACGATAGAGAAAAAGACATACGTAAAAAAGTAATGTATTTGTTGATAGATCGATTGGTTCCTTTTTTCTCAATCGGTCGTGGCCTATTTAAAGGCACGCATGACTTGGCATATATGGCAGACTTGGCATACCAGAATAAAACTTTAAAGCTAAACCAAACCTGACTTGCCCTTCCTAATTCGGTTACCATGGTTTACTATGTATGAGTCGATGCCTACCTAATCTATTTGCTGGCCGGTACTTAACAAATCCAAACAAGGCCACATACAAATCCCTCTTGGCCCACAAGGAAAGGAATAAAATATCCGGCCACAATGTAATTATATCAGCTAATGGAGATCTCATACGCCTGATGCATCACCGTGCAGATATAATTTTACTTTTTGTTGTATCCTTGCATGATAGCCTTTGCAAACCTGAAACTTCAGCTTGGCATCTGAGACCGGTTAGGACTTGTCCTTGGAAGTAGTAGCCTACTAGCTCGACGTAAACCAGGATCTGGGCAGGACTTGCCCCATGTAAACTGCCGGTCCATGTAAAACACCTGTTACAACACTTGAAATATATTGGCTGATTAACTTGATCAATAACCTATATAATTTGGCAGATCATATTCTCCAGCCAAATTAAACCATCGACACATGCCCCCCTGTTTTTGGTACAATTGCATTTACCGAAAACACTTTGACAAGTATCAAAATTTTCCACAAATTCAGTGGTAATAGTTTGATCAATACAGCAGTAAATTAACACAACTTTTGCCACATCGACGACCGAATGTTTAGGTTATGTCTAGCAGTAAAGTAACCTCATCGATGCTCCCGTCAATTATGAACAGACTAAAGGACACCATTCACATGCAGTTCATACAAAATTAGCAACCTCATTATAAACATCAAAACCTTAGCCATGATGACTAACACATCGGC
Organism: Triticum aestivum; assembly: GCF_018294505.1. Taxonomy (NCBI): domain Eukaryota; kingdom Viridiplantae; phylum Streptophyta; class Magnoliopsida; order Poales; family Poaceae; genus Triticum; species Triticum aestivum. The sequence goes on from NC_057799.1 coordinate 24,761,603, forward strand.
TATATTTGTTTCTTTTATTTAAAACGATATCCCATCATATATCGGCCATTTTTTTTATAAAATTAGTGCAAACTCATGACCCACATTTCATTCAAGGGCAATGATGAGCTAGTCTCGGCCATATATATGTATGTGAGGTAATATCTCAGCAAATATTTTCAATCATCCTGCCAATAACACTAAGATTTTATATTATTATCGTTCGGCAAAAACAACTTATCATGTAGCAAACAGCCGAATAACCATCTTGTCTATCACAGAGATATTGCATTTACCAAAAACACAAGACATGGAAGCTCTTACTCACAAATTCGGTCATGGTCTAGCTACCATAATAATGTTCAATAGATGACTTTGCTAAAATCTAAAGACCAAATTTTAAGTTCTATGCAAAAACAAACTCACTTGAGCCGGCTCAAATAATTCTTTATTACTACTTCTTCTGAACCAGCACAAGCATGCATCAAAATCTGAAAGCCATGACGACTAATGCAACAGCTTTACTATTTTCCTTTTCTCAGAACATGCTTACATGGCACAATGGCCAATCTTGCATTTTTTTTCCTGGATCGATATTCAATTGTATAAATGATGAACCATGACCCCATATTTTCTAGAGGCAACGATGAACTATCACCGGCCATATATATGTAAGCCATTACCTGAGAGTTCCGTCAATGCCTCAAAAGACTTCATGTGCTACACCCATAGATATTCTAGACTGATCAGAACCCAAGCACTTCAAGAGTAATCCATCTATGGTTCGGCGGTATAATTCATTATTTAACAAAGTATATTTTAAAGCTTGTCGTCGATTTTTTCTATCTCTTGTTTGACTTGAATTCTTTAAGTAATTAACTATAGGGCTTCTCCAATCACCAGCCTCTAACTCACTAACAGATTCGGTTATTTGTGAACCTTGTACCGAATCTTCTTTGCTGTACTGGTTGCTGCTGGACTAAACTAGCACCTGATGCACCCTGTACACTAAAACTACTAATCTGTTCAGCTCCAGTACTCCCAAACTGACCTAGAACCGAACTAGCAACTTGCAGATCGGTCTCCCTTTCGACAACAGCTAGCATCGGCTTTCTATTATTAAAAACTTTCCACTAGTAACATGGAAACCAGATGCTTGTTTGGAGAAATGATTAGCTCTAAAACTTCTCTAGATATATGGCTGATAGTAAAAGTGTCCAGATACTTAATCATATCTAAACATCAGTCCAAGTAACTATTCAGCAATACATCATCGAAACATTAAAATCTGCTGAACGATTAAAGGCGAATCTCCAAAAGCATCCCTCACACCTATATATCAACTAAACTCTGCAAGCCAAACAACAATGCCTCATACCCAATTTAATTATCAGTGCAAGGATATTCTAAGTGAATGAATGTTTCATAAGCTACATTCTTTGGAGAAATCAAAATATTATCGACGCCTTGTCCATCTCCACAAACCGACTCATCAAAATAAAGTTTCGATGGGCATACACTAACAAGGCAAATATCCTCTTCATCTTTTATTCTATGACCTCTCATAGCAATCAACGATTCGTGTGTTAAATCATATTCTACGAGTGCATAAACCCACTTCCCAATTCTACCACTAAGAATCAGTCGCTGCAACATATATTGAATCATTACTAAATCATATAATAGGCCAATTAATTAGCAACTAATGAACTAATCCGGTCAAAATAATATTTAATAGCTGCATTAACTAATGGACCGATTAATCATCAACTTTTCAGTGTAATTCAGCCTAAACTATATGTCATTTTTATCAATACAAATTAATATAACTACGAGCAATATAATATGTAGCTTCCTTAGGACGATGATAAATAAAGCATCGGCCTCAATTTAGGTGTTCATATAGTTTCGCTCACAACAAAACATGTCCATACCTTTGTGATGTGTGGAGTACCATACTAGTTCGACAATGAACCTCCATCGACCAAGCTTCTATTTTCATCATCGCTAGCCAACATCTTCACTTCTTTTGGCCTCCACACCTTCTTAATGGACATCATAGTTTTCTTTTTGTCAAATCCCAAATCGCCAAATTTTTTCTCTTCCATAATTTCTGTTGCTCGAAGTCGTTGTACCCGTCACTTTTGTGTATGCGTGAGGCCCGCCGGGCACCACTGTGGTTTCGGTTTGGTTCCTGATGCAACCGACCCAATTCTGCTGCTCCCCAAGAACCTTGGTCGGCAGATAAGTGCTGTTGTTTTTGGCCTAAACAGATTGTAGTTGGCCGAAAACTTTCTCCATTGGTAAGACATCCCACCAGGCACAACTTCCTTGATGCTGCTTTCTAAATTCTTATGCTGCATAAGCGTGCCGGTGTTCAATTTAAATCCTGCAGAAAACACGTCCTTGGGGTTCCCTGTGCTACTACTTCTCATGACTGAACTGGTAGGAATACTGGACGATTCAGGCTCCTGACTAGTACTAGTAATAGCAAATGGCTTCTCTGAACTGTTCTGTGAATCACATTCAGAATTAGCAAGCAAGCCATCGTTTTCTACTACAATATCTTTTTTCTGAAACGCATCAAAGCTTCGTTGTTGCTTCCTTGCATTATTCCAAGAATCCCCTGAACCATGAACAACACCTAGTGCATCTGAACCTGTCACAGGTTGATCACAATCTCTAGACTTGATCGGCACCCACTTAAACTGTTGTCCACCAATTTGGATCAGCCCATCAACATTGTGCCTGGGTAGTCCAACAACTCCATATGCTCCACGACCAGCATCATACCTGGACGGCACCCTCTTGGCACCCAGAGCATGACTTCTCGATTTTGTACTTCCAGCCAATCTATATCTTTCTGAATTAAAAGCTTCACCAACTGGAATCTCTTCCCCACCATGAACAAATATAGTATATCTTGGCCTGTAATGTTGATATGGAAACATTACAATGCTCTGATGTTGCATCCGTCTCCTTTTGTTATGCACTTGGTGCCCAAACAGCTGCCCTGCAGGTTGCCAACCATGATGGAGGAGATGTGCATTTTCTGTAAAGTCCGGATTCTGGCAGTTAAATCCACGTGATGGATATGACATTGGAATATTAGGTGGACATTCCCAGTACATATGCTCCAGTGGAAAATATGGCATTTGTGTGTACTCATTTTCTTTCCAATGCTTGTAATCATCAAAATATTGTCTAGAAAATGATTTAGTATGCCTGAAATAATTAGGCCGATTAGAACCTTTGTCGGCCTTTTCTTTTTCATATTTAGCCAGAAGCTGTTGGAACGTCAGCTTCGGCTTTCTTGACTTCGTAGTGTTAGGGGCAGATGTTTGGGATGCACACTTAATATCTTTGCTAATTTTAGGGACCCAAACCATTTTATCTTTTTGGCTCACAACTTTGCTAGGCTTTTCTATCTTATCATGAAAAAGGTCACTGTTGATTTCACTAGACAACACTACTTTCTTGCCTTTTGCTGAAACTGCCTGTTCCGGCTGAATCAACACCTTTTTATCCTCAAAATTAATTACATGTTTGGGGTTAGGTTTTTCAATTGATATTTGCCCCCCAATCCCTTGAGGTTCTATGGAATCGAACCGACCTTTGACAATAGCTGATTGAACACTGTCCGATGCTCCAGAATTACATTCTTTCACATTGTTAACATCGGCCTTTTTATCTTTACTAATTTTCAGATTTTTATCACTACTTTTAACACCACCCGAATTACTCCCTAATTCGGCTATCTGAACCTTGCTTGAACTTGCATTGTTTGATAACTCAGAAGCGTATTTGATCCCATCAAAATCAGACTCTTTTATTTTATCAGTCATCAATTTCATGTTCCTAGTAGCAAAATTGTCATAAAACATGTCGCTTAATTGTGAGAAAGCATTTATTGACTTTGGAACACATAAGGTGGAGTTCACAAAAATGTTATTGCCTAGCACATATAACTGAGAACTCCTAGGATAATCTCCGGATTTATCCAATATAAAGACTTGATTAAATTGAGAAATAGGCAATGTATTTGTGATCCGTACCTCTTTGAATTCGTTGGAGGAAAGTGATTTACTTACCTCGGTGCTAGGTAAAGCAGAATGGTCTGATGCCACTACCTTTGTGACGACGATGTTCCTCGTATTCTGAAGGCCTGCTAATTTTCTCTGTAGATTCTCCTGCCTTTCTTCCTCGAGCTACCGTTCAATTTCTCGCCGTCCATCCTCAGATAGATCGTCGAGCGTGATGACGAAGACATTGTCAGGGTCGATTGCAGCCACCTTGCTCTCTTCTTCATGTTCTTGCATAGCCAGATGTATGTCTTCTAATATAATTGAATCGGAACAAGTATTGTTTCCTTCGGCTCTTTCAATAACCGAATTATCATTCATATCTGAATCAATTTTATTTTCTTTTAAACTTGCAGGAGGTTTGAAACCACATTCTATAGGAATATTGTCAAGTAGGTCCTTAAAATATTGAGATGGCTCTAGAGAATTAGGTTGTGGCACAGATGCAACATAGGTATGTGATTGTAACTCTGGCAAAGAGGGTTTAGCATGCGAGGTATGCTGCAGAGATACATTAGAATACAAATTCGGAACCGGCTCACACGGAACTTCGGTACCTATAGTTGGCGAAGGTGGTGTGCTACAAGCTACTTTTTGATAAAATGGTTGTTGCATATTAGAACCAAAGCCAACACTTCGGTTATATATGAGATTTTGTGAAACCGAAGTTAAGACGGTAGGATTATTAGTGTTAGGTACAAAACAACTGGCCGAATAAATGTTATTATATTGGCCATCATGATTATACAACGGCATGTGCATTTGTGATGATATAGGTGTCATAAACATTGCCGATGTACTAGAGTCGAAAAAATCTTGTTGCATATTGCTAGCATGACTAAAACTCGTACTCTGCATAGGCTCTATACAATTATGAGATTGGTAATTCGGGTGCACAAAACATCCATCTAAATGACTAGCAACATGACTATATGAATCCATTGTAGTTGCAATAAGATAAAATATCTTACTTACAGATTACGTTGATGCAGACCAACGAAATTGATGATGATATCGTTCTCAGATGGAACCACATGCAGACCAACGTTCTGCTTGTTTCTCTCTGTTGCTTTAGCTAGCTTGAAAATTAATGTGTTGAATATTAGCTGAACCAAACTTGGATGTTGGCCTTCGATGAAATTTCTGGTAGCGTCTTGATAGATGGCCGAATGAATCAACGATAGTATCGGCCTCGTGTTTCTTCTTGATAAAGATTTTCGTCCCCAGCGGAGTCGCCAATTGTGTTGGCACGCGAAATCGCCGCGCAACACCAAGATAACCGTCGTACTTTCGTGACGACGAACGATTGCTTTCCGAGCAAAGCAACAAAGATCCCCTCACTTTCGTAGAGGAGAGACGGCTGCTTTTCAGCGCAAAACGGCAAAGTTGAACCAAACCCTAGGGCTGCTAGGGCTCGGCAGAGAAGAACAATAGAGAAAAAGACATACGTAAAAAAGTAATGTATTTGTTGACAGATCGATTGGTTCTTTTTTTCTCAATCGGCCGTGGCCTATTTAAAGGCACGCAGGACTTGGCGTATATGGCAGACTTGGCATACAAGAATAAAACTTTAAAGCTAAACCAAACCTGACTTGCCCTTCCTAATTCGGTTACCATGGTTTACTATGTATGAGTCGATGCCTACCTAATCTATTTGTTGGCCGGTACTTAACAAATCCAAACAAGGCCACATACAAATCCCTCTTGGCCCACAAGGAAAGGAATAAAATATCCGGCCACAATGTACTTATATCAGCTAATGGAGATCTCATACGCCTGATGCATCACCGTGCAGATATAATTTTACTTTTTGTTGTATCCTTGCATGATAGCCTTTGCAAACCTGAAACTTCAGCTTGGCATCTGAGACCGGTTAGGACTTGTCCTTGGAAGTAGTAGCTTACTAGCTCGACGTAAACCAGGATCTGGGCAGGACTTGCCCCATGTAAACTGCCGGTCCATGTAAAACACCTGTTACAACACTTGAAATATATTAGCTGATTAACTTGATCAATAACCTATATAATTTGGCAGATCATATTCTCCAGCCAAATTACACCATCAACAACATAGACCCATGTGAAATTGTGTGTGTGAACCGTCACGGCAATCTATTCATACAAGTGGGATATCTGAACAACAGAGCACACGGTTACCATGGCCGTGGAGTTGAAGAACTCACATCAACAGGGAAGCCAACCACTCACATCGACCAATACCCAACCACGGGCACTAAAATCACACATCAGATGGACCACTCTACCTGGCTCCGTATCGTAGATGCGCCACCACGCAAGGACCAAAGGTATTGCACCGATGACTCTACACCTTCGGTAAATAACTCAAACAATTATATACGAATGGAGCGTACATAAAGTCATTACATGATAGCGCAAGATCCACTACTCACGTCACTTTAGTGTTGGAGTTGCTCTAGATCACGATCCTATCTAGTCAGTGTTGGCGCTGCTCTAGATCATGTATCCACATGGAGGCATGTGAAAAAGCATCATTCAACTTGGTGTGAACATCTCGTAGCTAAAGTCGTCAATATTGACACCATGCACATTGCATAAAAAATATTGGAATGGTAGATGTCATGCTCTCTTCATTCATGGGGCAACTGGACACCATGAAATATACAATGCCCAGGCTCAATATTGTAGTTTGTCCAAGAAAGATCCATTTTGTACTGAGCCACGCCGGACTCATGTGATTGGTCGTTAGAGCCAACCCCATGGATAGCAAGGCTGAGGGACGTAACAGACATGAAGAAGTGCATAACAAGGAACACCAACGTGTCTCACATGAGAGATGCCAACATGTAATCCTAGGATAGACATTGGAAAATAGTAGCATTTGACATGTCCGGGGTATCTCCAGCAGTAGCTCGCATTTTAGAGCCCCAAAAGCCAAATGGGCACCACCCCGATTTTCTGAGGCCCCAAAAGTTCCTCCAACTCCAGCAATATCCGCCCGATTTCTCAGTTGCTATTCTCCATTTTGTACTCGGTGTCAAGGGACCAAGCTGTAATTGGCTCATTATTTATTTTCCTTTTCATTTTATCTTCTATCAGCGCACTGACGTGCGCCACATGGATCGTTGCCCTGCCGCTCAACCCACTAGCTTGTGGCTTGCCATCGCAGAGGTGCGCAACGAGGCTCAACTACCTTCCTGCGGGCGGGTTCCACGCCGATTTGAGACAACACACTAGTGCAGAACCGGGCTTTAGCGCCGGTTCGTAAGGGCCTTTAGTGCCGGTTCTGCAACCGGCACTAAAGAGTGGAGACTAAAGCCCCCCCCCCCTTTAGTACCGGTTCGGCACGAACCGGCGCTAACGTGCCACCACGTGGCACGAGCTAGGCCCGGGTGCGTGTAGGACATTAGTACCAGTTGGTAACACCAACCGGTACTAAATGTTTGGGTGTGTTTTGGTTTTAATTTTTATTTTTCCTTTAGTTTTGTGTTTTCAATTTAATTTAGTGATTGTTTTACATTATAATGAGTTGTTAAATCATTAGGTGAAAGTACCGCAGATTAGTTTCGACTGGATGCATGTGTGATCTAAGTAATATGGATATGGCATATACTTGATCACTTAGCTAGGATCCATCCAGTTGAAACTAATATGCGGTTTTTTTCATAAATGATATAATAACTCATCATCATCATCATCATCATCATCATCATCATATTAATATAAAAACTCTTGCATCATATCATCACCAACAACAGTATATACTAGCTAGCAAAGATATCATCGAGTTCAACATGGTCATGATATTATAAGCGTTCATAACACCACAAAAGCAAATCACTCTTTGAGATTAAGTTCAGGACAAAGAACACGGACACGCATGAGAGGACAACAAGTACTAAGAGCATGATAACTAGCTAAATCACTCCTGCTGCTCTCTCTCAGGTAAAATAGCATAGAACATGTATAGCTCTCCTGATTCATCATATTGGAGCATGCAGATGAACCTGTCTCCTAATCGTGGGCTGCGCTTCTGATTGCTGCCCCCTAGTACTTCTCTGCGATCGTTAACAATTTTGCTCCAATCTTTCACTATTAAGCATTCATCGCTTTCAGAAATCCTGAATGCACTCATGTGCACTGTAGGATATCTTGGCCGTAAGCTAACAATTGACATGCGACCTTTAGTCTCGGTCCACTGAGGCACAACTGTCATCGGGAGTCCCTGTTGAAGAACATCGTATAGTAATTAATATACTTAGCAATGAAAGTTTAGCTTGAAAAATAATGTATGCAAAAGATGCACTGAGGATTAATAGTAAAAATCTTACCATCTTTCCTAAATACATGTAACCGTAGTTCAATACGATCACTATTGGTCGCACGTTTTGAGTACTAAGATTTTCAAATTCAGGAAAATGATTTCTCTTAACAGCATCAAGATCCTCAAGCCATGAAACATAATGACTTATCTCCTCGCAGTTTAGTTCAGCTCCGGGACAGTAGTAGGTCCTGTCTACCAAGCGCCGGACATGTTTGCTTGAATGAAAATAAGCTGTCAATAGAAATTAGTTGTCAACTATTTTTGAATAAACAATATCAAAGACATAAATATGGTTGAGAAACTCACATAATGGTAGAACTGGAGGCGTCTGCACATCGACCCAGATGTCTCTATTACCTTCAATATCATCTTCCGGACGAATATCAAAGGTGATAACCATATCAGGCTCAAATGCATAAGCCTTGCATAGTGCTTGCCAAGTTTTGCATTCAAAATAGGTGTACGTGTCTGCATTGTATAATTTGACGTTGAAAGTATAACCATACTCGGTCTTCAGGTAAACTCTCTTTACCTCCATAGTTTCCATAGCACTGAAACCTATCCTATCCAAGACAAAAATTCTTGCATGGCAGGGGATGCGCTAGTAGAATAGTGAAAATTTAAAATTATAAGTTGAAGCAAATGAAGCATATATAAGTCATGCTTAATTACGAAAAAAGACTTGTCGTTGTGACTTACTGTATCCACTTCGAAGGTCTCATCCAGCTTGATGCTGAAGCGCCTATCATCAACAAGGAAATTTCTATCGCACAGGCCGCGCTGGTCTTCACAGAATTCGCACTTAATGAAATCTTTTCCGTCGTCAAACGACATTTCCTATATTCATATAGGTGAAACATTAAACACTTACTAGTTCTATTAATTCAACTAATTCTATTAGTTCAACTAGTTCTATTAATTCAACTAATTCAACTAAGCATTTAATAAAAATAAACTTGTTCTATTAATTTTCTTACTAAAATAAAGTAGCTAGTTCTATATAGTAATATTTTAATTAGATCATCAAATCTCAGATATCTAAATTTTCTTACTAAAAATAAACTAGTTCTATTAATTCAACTAAGAATTTACTAAAAATAAACTAGTTCTATTAATTTTCTTACTAAAATATATATATAAAGTAGCTATATATAGTAATATTTTAATTAGATCATCAAATCTCATATACCTAAATTTTCTTACTAAAAATAAACTAGTTTATTAATTCAACAAATTCAACTAAGAATTTACTAAAAATGAACTAGTTATATTAATTCAACTAGTTCAAATAATCTCATATACCTAAATTTTCTTACTAAAAATAAACTTGTTCTATTAATTTTCATACTAAAAATAAACTAGTTATATTAATTCAACTAGTTCAAATCTCATATATATATATACCTAACTAATATCTAGCTAATTCATCTAAAATTTACATTAATATTTAACATCTTTTCCATATAATTCATCTAACATTAACATTCTAACATTCTTATCTACGTAATTTATCTAACATTAATCTAAACAGAAAACAGAAAATAAGTAAAAACAATATGTGTGTGTGTGTGTACGAGCGGGGGGGGGGGGGGGGGGAGCGGCGTACGGGCGGCGGCGCGAGACGGCGATGCGACAGGGACGGCGCGACGACGAGCGGCGGGCCGGGGGAGACGACGCGATCGAGACGGCGACGTAGTACGGGGCGGCGGGGGCGACGGCGGTGACGGCGACGACGGGCGGCAGGGGCGACGGCGGTGACGGCGACGACGGGCGGCGGGGCCGGCGAGGGCGGCAGGGCCTGCGAGGGCGGCGCGCGATGGGCGACGGCGCGGCGGCGGCGGCGATCTCGCGCGAAGTAGTTGGAGAAGAAGTGGTGGTCGATAAAACTGAATTTTTCGTAAGTGCCATATATATAGGAGGGGCCTTTAGTACCGGTTGGAGCAACCAACCGGTACTAAAGGCCAATTTTCGCCAGGCCAAGGGGCGGGAAACTGCCCCTTTAGTACCGGTTCGTGGCTCCAACCGGTACTGAAGGCCCCCCCTTTAGTACCGGTTGGAGCCACGACCCGGTACTAAAGGGGTGCGCTGGCGCAGGAGCGGTGCGGGCAAGTTTAGTCCCACCTCGCTAGCCCATGTGTGTGTACGGAACGCAAAAAAGTCTGGAGTTGTAATAAGTTTAAAAAAATGAAGTGTCCATGTAATAGATGAGTTCTCGTCAGAAACCCTGATACTTCGAAAGAGATTGTCCAGTTTGTACACGAAGTGCATCCAGTTTTTGCCGTAACCCTCTCTACTCTTTTGCACATGCTATGTGGGTGAAATGATGATACCATGCCAAGTTTCGACATTTTCAGTGTTCATTTTGTAGTGATTTTCAATTTCACGGTCATTTAGCTCTCTAAACAAATCGGTAAATGACTGAAAAATAGCAAATGATGTCAGAACGTGTTGAAAATTGATGACGTCGCTTTAAATGGTGCGTACGGAACGCAAAAAAGTCTGGAGTTGTAATAAGTTTAAAAAAATGAAGTGCCAGTGTAACAGATGAGTTCTCGTCCGAAGCCCTGATACTCCGAAAGAGATTGTCCAGTTTGTACACGAAGTGCGTCCAGTTTTTGCCGTAACCCTCTCTACTCTTTTGCACATACTATGTGGGTGAAATGATGATACCATGGCAAGTTTCGACATTTTCAGAGTTCATTTTGTAGTGATTTTCAATTTCACGGTCATTTAGCTCTCTAAACAAATCGGTAAATGACTAAAAAATAGCAAATGATGTCAGAAAGTTTTGAAAATTGATGACGTCGCTTTGAATAGTGTGTACGGAACGCAAAAAAGTCTGGAGTTGTAATAAGTTTAAAAAAATGAAGTGCCCATGTAACAGATAAGTTCTCGTCAGAAACCCTGATACTTCGAAAGAGATTGTCCAGTTTGTACACGAAGTGCGTCCAGTTTTTGCCGTAACATAAGAAGTCCGGAGTTGTAATAAGTTATTAAAGATAAAAAAGAGGCACAATGCTCGTTAATTAGCTTCAAGCCTTTCGGAATAGTGCAAACTGCACTGCACATAGCTCCGTGGAGTCTACACTATTCCTCAAGGCTTAAAGCTAAGCAATGTGCAGATGAGCATGGCGCCTCTCCTTCATCGTCTCTGCACTCAGGGCTTATAAACCGCTCCTAGTGCCTCTCTCTTTGCGCGGTGGGACTAAAAAACAGCTTACTAAGAAACTATAGTACCGGTTCATGGCACGAACCGGTACTAAAGGTGCCCGTGGGGCCCCAGCCTGACCACAGCCTGACGCAGCCTCATTAGTACCGGTTCGTGACACGAACCGGTACTAAAGGTTGCTCACGAACCGGTACTAATGATCTCCGCCCGCCTAGCCGTTGGAACCGGCACTAATGGACACATTAGTGCCGGCTCAAAATCAAACCGGCACTAATGTGCTTCACATTTGACCCTTTTTCTACTAGTGACATGAGGCGGGTCAAGGGGGGCCTCTGCTCGGCGAGGCTAGAGGTGGACGGTGGCGGCCTGGAGGTGAACAAGGAGAGGCCCGAGTTTCCTGAGGATGATGGACGTGTGTGGGGTAGGGGGGAGGGGGGGGGGGGGGCTGGGGCGGGGGAAGTGGTCTCGAGGACGTGATGACGATACGCTCCCGGTTTAGCTATGATTTTGGTGGCAGGAATAAGGTTGCAGCTGAAGACGGCAATCATATTGATTTGTGGGCATTGCTGCATAAAGGCCAAGGCTAGAAAAGCCTTGAAAAACGAGTGAAGCTAATCAAGATTGTGATTACAGAACGTGAAATGACTTGGCTGGGCCTCATCCACAAATTTTTTATATTTTTCTGAGTTGGCCACAAGAAGAATCTTGGGATGAGAAATGATGCCTCAAACTTTTAGCTTGCATTTATTGCCTCTGATATCTTCGTGTTTTCAAGCTAATGGTACCAGAGGCAATCAGTCTCCAACTGCGTGTTTTCAAGCTAATGGTGGTAGTGAAGTAGCATTGTTTTTTTTTTCACGCGCAAAAAAAAAGTAGCATTGTTTTCTGTTGATTTTGCTGACTTTGTCCAAACTGCAGGCAGTTTCCAACGGCAGGGTTCCTTCCACTAGTTTCAGCTGAGCCTCCATGCTAGTTTTCCCTTCGATGCCACCCATTCTACGGTGTAGATGGTATCAGAGTAAAGACTTTTTTTCTTTATCATGAGCTGTCGGATGGTCATATGGGCACCAAATTTTGCAGACACGTAAGACATTTGGTCATAATCAATGCCACAAAATTTCAGAATTTTCTTTTATTTTCTAACAGTTTTTTCAATTGTACTATTTATGGGGTACCATGGAGCTCAAGCTAGATTGCAACTTTCCGCGGACTTATTTTTATTTCTTCTGGCAAGACTAGTGAACTCAAACAGCCCCAACTTTGTATGGTGAGCTCCTGTCGAGCACGTATGTAGTGTAGCCCTAGTACATAAATACTCCCTCTGTCCGTAAAAAATTGTCCCAAACTTGTCCCTTAAATAAATGTATCTAGCACACATACATCTATTTGAGGGCCAAGTTTTTTCGGACGGAGGGAGTATTGGCATCGACTTTTTGTCTTTGCTCAGAGTCATCCTGGCCCATAGTTCATTTTCTTAATCCTACTACCAGGATTTCAGATACGAAATCACATGCCTTATCTGTACTAGATTAATTAGCACGCTGCCTTATTACACTCTTGCGACACTGAGCCACTTGTGGGATTGGGACGATGGAGTATTATATGTACGCAGACACGTAGATAATTATGGATCGACGCGCACAGAGCCAGACTGATCTGACCGTATCTGTAGACACCACCGTATACAGATTGCAGAACCACAAACAAGCAGTTGTTCCTCTTCAGAGCTCAGCACACAATTTATTCATTGGTTTGACCTTGGCTGATCACTTCGATTCCACCTGTTTTCACTAATTTTACTTGATCCCAGTACTAATTAATGGTGCAGTTGTCATCTCTCCTCTCCTCCACACAGCTTTCCCGCCATGCAGCAACGCCGCCTGCTCCGCGCTCGGCTTTTTTCATGTTGTGCCTTGTAGTCCCTTCTTTTATGCACAGTCAATGCTCGACAGAAAATTAAGTTCCCCTTACTCTAGTTATGTTTCCAACTTTCAGAGTATCCGTTCAATGCTATCGCGCATTGATCACAGATCTGTGTGAATATGAACAACTCACTTGTTAGGTGCCACGCATAAGAGTTCACTGAACTCAACATGATCGCTCTTTGTTGACCGTCTGTCTAAAACTCGAAGGAATATCATCGCAACTCATCACCAGAGGCTTGTCCGTCTCCATGTCGTGCATACCGCTATTATCTCGTCGAGGCTCTGATGTCCTAGTTCATTGATTTTAAAAAAAAGTTCACGAATTTGAAAAAGCTCATTGATTTTAAAAAAGTTCACTGATTTTGAGAAAAATCATTATTTTTGAAAAAGTTCACGAATTTGATGAAAGTTTCAGATTTGCAAAAAGTCCACTCATTTAAAATGAAAGAAGAAAGAAAAAATAACAAGAAATAAGAAAAGGAAAAGGAAAAAATCAAATAAAAATCATCTGCTAACCGACCAGCGAACCAGGAAACGGGCACAAACCAAAGAAATAAGAAAAGGATCAAAAGAAGCAACCGCGCAGGGTTTGCTAAAGGTCGCGCAAATGGGCCGCCGTCAAAAGAAGCAGCTTCCGCGCAGGGTTTGCTAAAGGTCGCGCAAATGGGCCGCCCATTTGCAGGTACCGAATGAAAAACTTCACGAATAAAAAAAAGCCGCAGTACGGAATCGAACTCCTGACCACCTACTAGAAAACTACGGTTGTTAGCCACTCGGGCTGGCAACTGTTGCAAGGTAAACCACAGCGCTGACCGTTAATTACGCAGCCACAGTTCTTATTTTGCATGCTAAATCCGTTTTCTTATTTTCCAATATTTCTTGGAAAATGCGACTAATGTTTGAAAATGTGCAAATTTTCAATATTTGAACAAACGCGAACAAATTTTGAGAAGGTGAACAAAAATTGAAAAACATGAACAATTTTTCATATACGCTGAACAAATTTTAAATATACATTGAACATTTTTGTAATATACTCTGAACAATTTTTAAATGCACATTAACCATTTTTAGATATACACTAAACAATTTTTAAATACACATCGAACATTTTTGTGATATACATTGAACAGTTGTTTAATACATAATGAACATTTTCTTATGATAATTTTACATTTTCTTAAATATACGATGCACAGTTTTGCAATACACGTTGAACTTTTTGTATAATACACAAAAATTGTGAACAGATTTTGAAAAGGAGAACATGTTTTGGTATTATGTGCAGTATTTGATCTTTTAGAACAAATATTTGAAAATAGAAAAAAGAAAAGAAAAATAGAAAAGAAGAAAGAAACGAAACGAAACGAAAAAGGAAACAGAAAAACTGTAGCGCCTACGTGGGCCGGCCCAACTGTGAGCGCCCTCAGCGGAGGCACGATGTTTCGACGCCCACGAGCGTCAAATAGGATCCACCCTCGCTCCTAGCCTCTCCCGTAGAAGCACATCACCTATAGCCCAAGTACTGGCGCAGGCCCAGTAATACTGCAAGAGCTTGCACGTCTCCTCCGAGAGGGCAATGCTCTTCAACAACAACAAAAAGCATGTATTGTCTAAAAAAGCATATATCACGCTATTTTCTTCTGTCTTCTTTCTTTCAATTTATTTTAATTAATATTCTGTCTCTATAGTAAGCATGCATGTGCAACACACGTAGCACGGTGTAAACAAAATCATCATACGTTTTAGAAAAATAAAATATCAACAAAATGAACAAATATATTCTAATAATATATATTGTTGTAAGAAAATAAATGTAACTCAGAGTAAAAAACTAGTGAACATATTTGTCATCAATCATGAGCGAAGTGACTACCTCCGAGAGATATTTACAAGATGTAACATGACGGTTGAAGATTTAACCATATGAAAACTGCATTGGGGTAAGGCAACACTTGTCTTTTGCATCAACATCTGTAGGTTACCATGCTAATAAAACCAACAAATTTGCCCCGTAAAGAAAAAACTTTGCCCAGCAAATGCAACCCAAGACAAAACAACGCCTTGCATACATATACTACCAGCATTAACCATTGTGTTTTCATAGAAACCAAGCCTTTGTGACAAAAACACAAAAGTTCCTCACAGGGAAGCAAGACCATCCATTGAAGTTATTAACACCCACCTTCCCGTCCTTAGAATATGCCTTCTAGATCAGTAGTACATAAACTAAATCCTGACAAGTCAAGAATTTGTATCTCCCTGTTGTTATTTGCACAAATTTTTCGAACCAGGCTTTCCAGCTTTCCATTACTTGTTTAGCGGAAATACAACGGCCTCAACGCGCCAAGAGAAACAGGAGGAGAGAAAGGAGAGTGTGAGTCCAAGGCATCATTGGGGAACCCGCTGCACACGCCCGCAGTCGGTCCTGCACTACCGGGCAATAACCCGAAGACACTAATCTAGATCTAACATCATCCATGTTAGGAAATAAACCACGAGTGTGTCATGGTGTGTGTGCCAGGGTCAGTCGCGTGCGTGTGTGCGTGGATGGCGCGTGAGTCCGAGCTCATGTCCGTGTCCATCCAGCGGCTAGGTCATGCGGCGATGGTTGTTAGTTGCAGCGAGCGCAGCGGATGCATGATGGTGACCAGGTATAGCGGAGGAGCAGGTTGCTCACCGTGTTAGAGGACCGGATCACCAGGATGGATATGCCTGCATGGCCCGACGTGCTGTTGGTGCATGCATGGTCGTGTCATGGTGGAGATTTTTCAGGGTTGTTAGTGGGCGTGCGTAGGTGCTGTTAGTGGCCGGTATGGTGGCCGGACTATATATACGTGTTTGTGATGCTTGTAATCAGTCGAGCCAAGTGAATACAGAGAGAAAAAAGGCCCTGGCGTTCGTCGCCGGGGCGGGCGTCCGTCGCTGCGGGTGTTCGTCGCCCGACAAAATCCGTCTCCTCGTGTTCTTGTGATTGTTTGTCGATCCTTGGTTCCAACATCCAAAAAGATAATATACGACAAGATAGTTAATACAGCCAACAACGAAACACCATCAGCAAAAGACAGAGCGCGAGCAATCGCCCCAGACTCTAGAATGATGGATCCCATGTTCATCCAAAAGTTCCTTGAAACACTCCTTGGCAAAGCCTCAGTATGTTTCTGGCATTGATCATGAGCAGCCCCGCTCCCTACTTCAGCTCCTTCGCGCTATATATCTCCCTTCCGAATTCCTACCCGATACACCAAGAGAGAATAGGTGGTGAAAACAATTTTAAAAGGAGACTTGATCACCTTCTTTCTGAAGGTCGCTTGTTACGAACTAGCCAAATAGCCCAACATTTAGCAGCCAACCCAACCGTGTAGAACCTTTTACCCGATGGGAAATAAGCATAACACCAAGAATGGAACAGCCAAATACTATTGGGGCATCACTCAATCCCAGAACAGGGTTGCTAAATCTTAGTTGAATTGAGACTTAACAAAGTCTCAATCGATGCTATATTCTTTAAAAAAAATATTTCTTCTTATTGATATGTTGACTGATACTTCATTAAGTCGCACTTGACTGAGATCTAGCCATACCCATCCCAAAAACTAATCCAACAACAGGCCATACCACTCTAGCAACAGAGCACAAAAAGAACAGGGTGTTGCGCCAATTCCTCTTGGTTACATAAAGAACATATATTGTCACCATGCCACTTTTTTTGGTTCATAACATCTCTAGTTAGGACTACATTTTGGAAAAGTTGCTAGAGAAAATTGCGTGTTTTAAGAGGAATTTTAGCTTTCCATATCATTTTATAATTAGCACCATGCAAGAGAAAAATCTAGTAACCGGAATGATGGTAAGCCTGCTGTGGTTGCACAGATTGGACAGAGCTTTAGGAGTAGATGTCGGCGGGAGCATTGGTGCCCTTGCTGCTCGAGTCGATGACCCTAGTCCGACGGCGACCCGCATGCTGGTCGAGGTACACCATGACGACGCTGATGCCGTCGTCGAAATGGCGTCGCACACCCCGCTCTATCGTCTTCAGGTCATGCACACTAACCTCTCTTTTCTTCGTGTCCAACTTCAAGGCAGCCTAGACTAATCGGTTGGCTATGCCCTGCTCAAATTATTTGACACAACCTTAGCGTTATTTCAGCTTTGTAACAAATCGTCTGGTTTTACATAAAAATTATCCTACTTTAAATGAGTATCGTCTCGTCTGTTTGAGTTTGAATCAAATTTGTTCATTTTCTTTAAAATTCATTTGAAATGTAACCGGAATATGCTGTTAGCTTTGAATGGCAGGCCCTCGCATCCGTGTCTATGGACTAGTCATCCCGGTCAGTGAACGAATGCAGGAGAAAATTTGAGGGCCCGTGTTGGAGATGACCACGAGTGGCTGCAATTGTACAAAGTGGACTTGGAAGTCTTCTGATGGACTTGCGAGTCATCCAGTCCAGCACGGGGCAATCACATTGGTAACTTGCACGTGGCACTCCAGCCTTTTCCCCCGATTCTTCTGAGCACTGCAGCAGCTTGACCAGCGTGCATGACTGACTACTCTTGTGTTTGCAGTGGGTCTAGTGAGCAAATTAATACGAGTAGTTGCAGTTGTACGAGGTAGAAGTACTCCGATTGACTTGTGAGCCACCTAGTCCAGCACCGGGCCATCCTATTAGCCCTTTTGTACGCTGCACTGCAGCAGCTTGACCAGCGTGCATGTGTCACATGCAGTATTTGTACGTGCATGTGTCACAAGATATACTCCTTCCACTTCGGTGAAGGCCCGTGTGGATTGTTAGATCATCGGGTCGACGAGCACAGTACGTATTATCTTTGAGAAAAAGGTATATCATTGAATTTACATATCAAAAAAGTTTCGAATGGTATTTATTTGGTGGCATGTAACTTTTATTTCATTAGTTAAGTATAAAATCTGGAAATGAGCGTTGCCCTTTATACCCACACATCTTATATCTTACTCCTTTCGTTCCTAAATATAAGTGTTTTTAGATATTCCAATACGGACTACGTACGAAGGAAAATGAGTGAATCTACACTCTAAAATATGTCTATATACATCTGGAATCTCTAAAACGTCTTATATTTAGAGACGGAGGGAGTATATCTTATATTTACTAATTAGATGCACCACACGAGACTCCACATTAGTTCTAGGAAAAAGAAATATTGTGCCCTTCTTCCTGCTAGAGCCGAAAGGCCAAAGCAGGAGTAAGAAAATTGCTAATATAGAAGTGCGGTGATTTGGTGCCCGGGCTCAGATGAGCTCGGGCGTGAACAGTACCTCGATTTGACATAGAAAAAAGTTCAATTTTTTTTTGTGGTGCAAGATGCTCCTGTGTGTGAACTCCGTTCAAAATTTTATGAAGTTTGGACATTCAAGAAGCTCTTGGCAAAAAAGATAAATTTCGGATGTCTGAGAAACTTTTGAAAATTGCACTGTTCACGCCTAATTTTGTCCTTTTTGCGACGAGCTCCTCGAATGTCCAAAGTTCACCAAATTTTGCACGGAGTTCACGCACAGGAGCATCTTGCACCACAAAAAAAATCAGAATTTATTGAACATTTTTTCTTTTTCAAATCGGGGTACTGTTCACCGGACTCATCTGAGCCCGGGCTCTACCTTGAATTATCGCTAATATAGTATGTTGCTTCTCTCCTTCATCTCTAATCATGCCCTAATCTCTCTCATCACAATATTTTGCATGTTCATCTGGCAATGCCAATAACAGATCCTTCAAAAAGTCCCTTCCTGGGCCACGATCGAGCGAGGAGCGACCAAATTTTCATTTTTGGATTTTTGCTCCAAAGTATACTGCAATGAATCCACAAGGGAGCACTAGTAGAAAAAGGGCCATTTGTCCCGGTTTGTAAGGCCCATCTGTCCCGGTTGCGGATCCGAGACTAAAGTGTCGTTACTGAAGCCCTAGGCCTTTAGTCCCGGTTCTTATACGAACCAGGACAAATGGGCCTCCACGTGGCCGCTGCGGCGAGCCCAGGCAGGAGGGCCTTTGCTCCCGGTTGGTGGCACCAACCGGGATCAAAAGGCATCCACGCGTCAGCAGCTGGCAGAAGCTGAGGTTTTTTTTTGAAAGGGGGTGGTTTAGCGGTTTTGGGGGTTAATTTAGGTTGTTAGCTAGCTAATAGAGAGAAGTGTCCTCTCTTATCTCCATGCTTGGTCGACGCTACGTACTACACGTATAGAGAGGCCCTCGACACGCTAGCTAGTAAGTAAATGAAGGAAACCATTAAGTACAGAAGTTCGTCATGAACATATGCATACCGTGAGAAGTGATATCGACCTCTCATTCTCCAAGAGATACTGGCTACATATATACAATATTAAGATCTCTTACAATATATATATATATATATAATCCCCTAATTATATATAAACTCAGGTGCAACATGGTATTCTTCGTCTTTATTGATGACGTGGTCAAGAAAGAATCCCGCCAATTCCTCTTGAATTGCTTTGATGCGATCTTGTGGTAGGATTTCATTCCGCATCTGCCACATCTAATTTGAAGAAGGGGCCGGTTGATACATATATATGAATGAAACTCAACAGAAATGATGGTGTAATAAAATGAAATTGTGAATATTATTGCTTACGCACCTCATATTGGCTTTTAGAGTAGCCCCGCTTATTTTTGTAAGTTGCGTTGTAGATGAACTCGCACACGTAGTATCCACAGTAATCATTCCCTTGTTCCTGCCACAAGCACTTTACGAGAAATAGAGGTCAATCAAAATGATAATGAAAGCATTATAAATGGCATTGATGGAAGTAGCTAGAATCAACGGGAGATGCGCGGAACTAGCTAGCTAGTAGTACTTACTTTCGGGTATGTAAATCGCAGCTCCCTCGGCAGTCCTGGAGATTGTGCAGTGAATACTTTCCAAACCCTGCGAGACAAAGAAAATAATTACTTGATATCTGGAAAAAATGAACAAAAAGTTGCCGATATGGTGCAATAATGATCGATTGAACTTACTTATTGAGAATTTTAGTCATGTCTGCATAGGTCTCGGGAACTTTTCGTCTCGAGTCTAAGACGATTACTAGTCCTTGCTCAAGCTTAATCTTCAGGAGAATATAGTGGTACCTGCACACGCATGCATAACTCATCAATTACATTACTATAACCTCGAGTAATAAGGGAAAGCGAATATGCACAAGACAGTAACACTCACTTGCATTCGTAAGGAAAAAGTATTATATCTTTGTTTTGATTTTTTACCAACGATTTGAGCAAGTTGGCCTCGGTTTCTTTGGCGTTATGTTTAACCGAATATTCATCTATGAGATTTGTGTTAATGAACCCAATATCATACATTTCTGCTTTTCTGCATTCGACGATCTTCAATCTGCATAATATAGTGAGGATAATTATAAATACATGCAATGAAAGAGCTGAGCTATATATAGAGACTTAATGACAGAAGTAGTACTTACAGACAGTAGCAATTGACCGTTAATTTATCGATGGCCTTTTCATTGAAAAAGGCGAAAAACTCCTCAAATGGAACATACAACAGATCAATTCCAACAAGGTCGTGCTCCACTTTAACTCTCAGCGTCAAAGTATTCGTCCCCCCAGACTCTCTGCAGGTTTTCATGTACCAATCATGGAATCTTCGCATCATCGTTGTTAGAGATCTTTCATCTTTGACGAGAGGCTTCCCGTAATGGTATTTGTGTTCGTCCACCTCCAAGAAATCATAATGTACATCGTCGGACAGGTAATCTTCAAGATTGGTATAACCGGGCACCATCCTCTGATCATTAGCGACGATATCGCTAGACATCTTGAGCGGGGGGCACGATTGGTTCGCTTGTTCGCCGAGCTGGGCAATTTTTTCCCAGCTCGTCGTTCTGCTAACCTTCGATAACTAAGAGTACTTCCCAACCGCTCCGCTTCCTTATATACCTTTTCAGTAAAGCGCACATAGTTGTTTTTCGGCGGAGACGGTGGTGGTTTCTTCAGGGCATCGATAGTGCGCTTTACTTTCACCGGATCCATCTTCTTCTCCGGAGGTGGATGTTTCTTTGCTTTCACCGCTTCAAAGAAGTTTTTCACTTCGGCTTGCACGATCTCCGCGGTTTCCTCCACGGTCCTCTTGTATGGTAACTTCTCTAGAGGCTTGAGAGATGGACCGAATCTGTATTGCCTCCCGCCTCTGGCTGTACTGCTAGACGCTGGAGCAGACGGAGCGGCTGCGGCTGTCTTCTTTCGTGCTTGCTTACGAGGCAGAGGGGAAGGACTACGACGCGCCGGAGCAGCCGGAGCGGCGGCGGGTCTCTTCCGCCCTTGCTGGCGAGGCGGAGAAGGAGGAGGCTGGCTGCTCGGGTGGGCCGGAGAAGGAGGCTGAGTGCCCTGATCACTCGCCGGAGGAGCAGGCGGAGGAGGAGGCGGAGTGCCCTGACTCGCCGGAGGAGGCGGAGGCGTCCAGTTCGGAAGGTGGATGAGCTCCTTCTGCCATAGGCATGGAGTCTTCAGAGAAGAACCCAGTCGAGTCTCCCCTTCACCCGTAGGGTGGTCAAGCTCGAGGTCCTCAAATCCGTCCGCTATTTCATCCACCATCACCCTAACATATCCTTCTGGAATCGGCCGGCAGTGATAAGTTGCGCCAGGTTCAGGAGGTGCAACATGCTACCTCTTGAGCACTGCGTTGGTTTTCCCTTGAAGAGGAAAGGGTGATGTAGCAAAGTAGCGTAAGTATTTCCCTCAGTTTTGAGAACCAAGGTATCAATCCAGTAGGAGGCTACGCGCGAGTCCCTCGCACCTGCACAATACAAATAAATCCTCGGAACCAACGCGATAAGGGGTTGTCAATCCCTTCACGGTCACTTACGAGAGTGAGGTATGATAGATATGATAGGATAATATTTTTGGTATTTTTGTGATAAAGATGCAAAGTAAAGAAAGTAAAATAAATACAGCGCCAGAAATAACTTGTTGTAGGGAGATTAATATGATGGAAAATAGACCCGGGGGCCATAGGTTTCACTAGTGGCTTCTCTCAAGAGCATAAGTATTTTACGGTGGGTAAACGAATTACTGTTGAGCAATTGACAGAATTGAGCATAGTTATGAGAATATCTAGGTATGATCATGTATATAGGCATCACGTCCGAGACAAGTAGACTGACTCCTGCCTGCATCTACTACTGTTACTCCAGTCCTCAACCGCTATCCAGCATGCATCTAGAGTATTAAGTTCATGAAAACAGAGTAACGCCTTAAGCAAGATGACATGATGTAGAGGGATAAATTCATGCAATATGATAAAAACCCCATCTTGTTATCCTCGATGGCAACAATACAATACATGTCTTGCTGCCCCTACGGTCACTGGGAAAGGACACCGCAAGATTGAACCCAAAGCTAAGCACTTCTCCCATTGCAAGAAAGATCAATCTAGTAGGCCAAACCAAACTGATAATTCGAAGAGACTTGCAAAAGATAACCAATCATACATAAAAGAATTCAGAGAAGATTCAAATATTGTTCATAGATAATCTTGATCATAAACCCACAATTCATCAGTCTCAACAAACACACCGCAAGAAGAAGATTACATCGAATAGATCTCCACGAGAGAGGGGGAGAACATTGTATTGAGATCCAAAAAGAGAGAAGAAGCCATCTAGCTACTAACTATGGACCCGAAGGTCTGAAGTAAACTACTCACACTTCATCGGAGAGGCTATGGTGTTGATGTAGAAGCCCTCCGTGATGGATGCCCCCTCCGGCGGAGCTCCGGAACAGGCCCCAAGATGGGATCTCGTGGGTACAGAAGGTTGCGGTGGTGGAATTAGGTTTTTGGCTCCGTATCTGATCGTTTGGGGGTACGTAGGTATATATAGGAGGAAGGAGTACGTCGGTGGAGCAACAGGGGGCCCACGAGGGTGGAGGGCGCGCTTTGGGGGGGTGGGCGCGCCCCCCTACCTCTTGGCCTCCTCTTTTGTTTCTTGACGTAGGGTCCAAGTCTCCCGGATCATAATCTTCCTAAAAATCACGTTCCCGAAGGTTTCATTCCGTTTGGACTCCGTTTGATATTCCTTTTCTGCGAAACTCTGAAATAGGCAAAACACAGCAATTCTGGGCTGGGCCTCCGGTTAATAGGTTAGTCCCAAAAATAATATAAAAGTGAATAATAAAGCCCAATAATGTCCAAAACAGTAGATAATATAGCATGGAGCAATCAAAAATTATAGATACGTTGGAGACGTATCAAGCATCCCCAAGCTTAATTCCTGCTTGTCCTCGAGTAGGTAAATGATAAAAACAGAATTCTTGATGCAGAGTGCTACTTGGCATAATTTCAATGTAATTCTTCTTAATTGTGGTATGAATATTCAGATCCGAAAGATTCTAGACAAAAGTTTACTATTGACATAAAAATAATAACACTTCAAGCATACTAACAAAGCAATCATGTCTTCTCAAAATAACATGGCCAAAGAAAGTTATCCCTACAAAATCATATAGTCTGGCTATGCTCTATCTTCACCACACAAAGTATTTAAATCATGCACAACCCTGATGACAAGCCAAGTAATTGTTTCATACTTTTGACATTTTCAAAACTTTTCAATCTTCACGCAATACATGAGCGTGAGCCATGGACATAGCACTAAATGTGGAATAGAATGGTGGTTGTGGAGAAGACAAAAAGGGAGAAGATAGTCTCACATCAACTAGGCGTATCAATGGGCTATGGAGATGCCCATCAATAGATATCAATGTGAGTGAGTAGTGATTGCCATGCAACGGATGCACTAGAGCTATAACTATATGAAAGCTCAACCAAAGAAACTAAGTGGGTGTGCATCCAACTCGCTTGCTCACGAAGACCTAGGGCGTTTTGAGGAAGCCCATCATTGGAATATACAAGCCAAGTTCTATATAATGAAAAATTCCCACTAGTATATGAAAGTGACAAAATGAGAGACTCTCTATCATGAAGATCATGGTGCTACTTTGAAGCACAAGTGTGGTAAAAGGATAGTAACATTGTCCCTTCTCTCTTTTTCTCTCATTATTTTTTTTGGGCCTTTTCTCTTTTTTTATGGCCTCTTTTCCTCTTTTTTTTATATTTTTCGTCCGGAGTCTCATCCCGACTTGTGGGGAAATCATAGTCTCCATCATCCTTTTCCTCACTTGGGACAATGCTCTAAAAATGATGATCATCACACTTTTATTTTCTTACAACTCGATACTTAGAACAAAATATGACTCTATATGAATGCCTCCGGTGGTGTACCGGGATATGCAATGAATCAAGAGTGACATGTATGAAAGAATTATGAACTGTGGCTTTGCCACAAATACAATGTCAACTACATGATCATGCAAAGCAATATGACAATGATGGAGCGTGTCATAATAAACGGAACGGTGGAAAGTTGCATGGCAATATATCTCGGAATGGCTATGAAAATGCCATAATAGGTAGGTATGGTGGCTGTTTTGAGGAAGGTATATGGTGGGTGTATGATACCGGCGAAAAGTGCGCGGTATTAGAGAGGCTAGCAATGGTGGAAGGAAGAAAAGTGTGTATAATCCATGGACTCAACATTAGTCATAAAGAACTCATATACTTATTGCAAAAATCTACAAGTTATCAAAGCAAAATATTACGCGCATGCTCCTAGGAGGATAGAAATGTAGGAAAAGACCATCGCCCGTCCCCGACCGCCACTCATAAGGAAGACAATCAATAAATAAATCATGCTCCGACTTCATCACATAACGGTTCACCATACGTGCATGCTACGGGAATCACAAACTTTAACACGAGTATTTCTCAAATTCACAACTACTCAACTAGCGTGACTCTAATATCACCATCTTCATGTCTCAAAACAATTATCAAGCATCAAACTTTTCATAGTATTCAACACACTCATAAGAATTCTTACAAATCTTGTATGCTTAGAATATTAGGATTATTTAAGCAAATTACCATGATATTTAAGACTCTCAAAATAATCTAAGTGAAGAATGATAGATCAATAGTTTCTATAAAACAAATCCACCACCGTGCTCTAAAAGATATAAGTGAAGCACTAGAGGAAAACTATATAACTCAAAAGATATAAGCGAAGCACATAGAGTATTCTAACAAATTCCAAATCATATATGGCTCTCTCAAAAGGTGTGTACAGCAAGGATGATTGTGGTAAACTAAAAAGCAAATACTCAAATCATACAAGACGCTCCAAGCAAAACACATATCATGTGGTGAATAAAAATATAGCTCCAAGTAAAGTTACCGATGGAAGTAGACGAAAGAGGGGATGCCTTCCGGGGCATCCCCAAGCTTTGGCTTTATGGTGTCCTTAGATTATCTTGGGGGTGCCATGGGCATCCCCAAGCTTAGGCTCTTGCCACTCCTGGTTCCATAATCCATCAAAAATCTTTCACCCAAAACTTGAAAACTTCACAACACAAAACTTAACAGAAAATCTCGTGAGCTCCGTTAGCGAAAGAAAACAAAAGACCACTTCAAGGTACTGTAATGAACTTATTATTTATTTATATTGGTGTTAAACCTAATGTATTCCAACTTCTCTATGGTTTATAAACTATTTTATTAGCCATAGATTCATCAAAATAAGCAAACAACACACGAAAAACAGAATCTGTCAAAAACAGAACAGTCTGTAGTAATCTGTAACTAATGCAAACTTCTGAAACTCCAAAAAATCAGAAAAAATAGGAAGACCTAGGAAATTTGTTTATTGATCAGCATCAATTGGAATCACTATTTTATCACGTTCTGGTGATTTTTAACAATTATTTTCGTGAACAGAAAGTTTCTGGAAATTACAGCAAGATCAAATAACTATCATCCAAGAAGATCCTATAGGTTTAACTTGGCACAAAAACTAATTAAAACATAAAAAACACATCTAACCAGAGGCTAGATCAAAGATTTATTCCTAAATAGAAGCAAAAATCAAAAAACTAAAAATAAAATTGGGTTGCCTCCCAACAAGCGCTATCGTTTAACGCCCCTAGCTAGGCATAAAAGCAAGGATAGATCTAGGTATTGCCATCTTTGGTAGGCAATCCATAGGTGGATCTCATAATAGATTCATATGGTAATTTTATTTTCTTCCTAGGGAAATGTTCCATGCCTTTCTTTAATGGAAATTGGAATCTAATATTCCCTTCCTTCATATCAATAATTGCACCAATCGTTCTAAGGAAAGGTCTACCAAGAATAATAAGACATGAAGGATTCCAATCTATATCAAGAACGATAAAATCTACGGGCACATAATTCCTATTTGCAACAATAAGAACATCATTAATTCTTCCCATAGGTTTCTTAATAGTGGAATCCGCAAGGTGCAAGTTTAGAGAGCAATCATCAAAATCACGGAAATCTAGCAAATCGCACAAAGTTTTGGGAATAGTGGAAACACTAGCACCCAAATCACATAAAGCATAGAACTCATGATCCTTAATCTTAATTTTAATAGTAGGTTCCCACTCATCATAAATTTTTCTAGGGATAGAAAATTCCAACTCAAGCTTTTCTTCATAAGATTGCATCAAGGCATCAACAATATGTTTAGTAAACGCTTTATTTTGGCTATAAGCATGAGGAGAATTTAGCATGGATTGCAACAAGGAAATACAATCTATCAAAGAGCAATTTTCATAATTAAATTCCTTGAAATCCAAAATAGTGGGTTTAGCAACATCTAAGGTTTTAATCTCTTCAATCCCACTTTTATCAATTTTAGCATCAAGATCTAAAAACTCCGAATTTTTGGAACGCCTTCTAGGCAAAGGTGGATCATATTCAGTCTCATCATTATCAAGATACATATTGCAAAACAAAGATTTAATAGGGGACACATCAATAACTTTTAGATCTTCATCTTTATTTTCATAGAAATTTGAAGAACACGCTTTCATAAAGGAATCTTTCTTAGCACGCATCGTAGCGGTTCTTTCTTTGCACTCATCAATGGAAATTCTCATGGCTTTGAGAGACTCATTGATATCATGCTTAGGAGGAATAGATCTAAGCTTTAAAGAATCAACATCAAGAGAAATTCTATCAACGTTCCTAGCCAATTCATCAACTTTAAGCAATTTTTCTTCAAGCAAAGCATTGAAATTCTTTTGTGAATTCATAAATTATTTAACACTAGTCTCAAATTCAGAAGGCATCTTATTAAAATTTCCATAAGAATTGTTGTAGGAATTACCATAATTATTAGAGGAATTACTAGGATAAGGCCTACGATTAAAGTTTCCCCTATACGCGTTGTTACCAAAATTATTCCTACCAACAAAATTCACATCCATAGATTCATTATTATTCTCAATCAAAGTAGACAAAGGCATATCATTAGGATCAGAAGAAACACTGTTAGTAGCAAATAATTTCATAAGTTCATCCATCTTTCCACTCAAAACATTAATTTCTTCTATCACATGCACTTTTTTATTAGTAGATCTTTCAGTGTGCCATTGAGAATAATTAACCATAATATTATATAGGAGTTTCGTAGCTTCTCCTAAAGTGATTTCCACAAAAGTGCCTCCTGCGGCCGAATCTAAAAGATTTCTAGAAGCAAAATTCAATCCGGCATAAAAAATTTGTATAATCATCCACAAATTCAAACCATGGGTAGGGCAATTACGTATCATTAATTTCATCCTCTCCCAAGCTTGTGCAACATGTTCATGATCAAGTTGCTTAAAATTCATAATATCGTTTCTAAGAGAGATGATCTTAGTGGGAGGAAAATACTTAGAGATAAAAGCATCTTTGCACTTGTTCCAAGAATCAATACTATTTTTAGGCAAAGACGAAAACCAAGCTTTAGCACGATCTCTAAGCAAAAAAGGAAATAGCTTCAATTTAACAATATCATCATCAACATCTTTCTTCTTTTGCATATCACACAAATCAACGAAGCTATTTAGATGAGTAGCGGCATCTTCACTAAGAAGGCCGGCAAATTGATCTTTCATGACAAGATTCAACAAAGCAGCATTGATTTCACAAGATTCAGTGTTGGTAAGAGGAGCAATCGGAGTGCTAAGGAAATCATTATTGTTGGTATTGGTAAAGTCACACAATTTGGTATTATCTTGAGCCATCGTGACAAGCAAGTAATCCAACACACGAGCAAACAAGAAGCAAGCGAAAAAGAGGCGAACGGAAAAGAGAGGGCGAATAAAACGGCAAGGGTGAAGTGGGGGAGAGGAAAACGAGAGGCAAATGGCAAATAATGTAATGCGGGAGATAAGGGATTGTGATGGGTACTTGGTATGTTGACTTTTGCGTAGACCTCCCCGGCAACGGCGCCAGAAATCCTTCTTGCTACCTCTTGAGCACTGCGTTGGTTTTCCCTTGAAGAGGAAAGGGTGATGCAGCAAAGTAGCGTAAGTATTTCCCTCAGTTTTGAGAACCAAGGTATCAATCCAGTAGGAGGCTACGCGCGAGTCCCTCGCACCTGCACAATACAAATAAATCCTCGCAACCAACGCGATAAGGGGTTGTCAATCCCTTCACGGTCACTTACGAGAGTGAGATCTGATAGATATGATAGGATAATATTTTTGGTATTTTTGTGATAAAGATGCAAAGTAAAGAAAGTAAAATAAATACGGCGCCAGAAATAGCTTGTTGTAGGGAGATTAATATGATGGAAAATAGACCCGGGGGGCATAGGTTTCACTAGTGGCTTCTCTCAAGAGCATAAGTATTTTACGGTGGGTGAACGAATTACTGTTGAGCAATTGACGGAATTTAGCATAGTTATGAGAATATCTAGGTATGATCATGTATATAGGCATCACGTCCGAGACAAGTAGACCGACTCCTGCCTGCATCTACTACTATTACTCCACTCATCGACCGCTATCCAGCATGCATCTAGAGTATTAAGTTCATGAAAATAGAGTAACGCCTTAAGCAAGATGACATGATGTAGAGGGATAAATTCATGCAATATGATAAAAACCCCATCTTGTTATCCTCGATGGCAACAATACAATACGTGCCTTGCTGCCCCTACTGTCACTGGGAAAGGACACCGCAAGATTGAACCCCAAAGCTAAGCACTTCTCCCATTGCAAGAAAGATCAATCTAGTAGGCCAGACCAAACTGATAATTCGAAGAGACTTGCAAAGATAACCAATCATACATAAAAGAATTCAGAGAAGATTCAAATATTGTTCATAGATAATCTTGATCATAAACCCACAATTCATCGATCTCAACAAACACACCGCAAAAAGAAGATTACATCGAATAGATCTCCACGAGAGAGGGGGAGAACATTGTATTGAGATCCAAAAAGAGAGAAGAAGCCATCTAGCTACTAACTATGGACCCGAAGGTCTGAAGTAAACTACTCACACTTCATCGGAGAGGCTATGGTGTTGATGTAGAAGCCCTCCGTGATGGATGCCCCCTCCGGCGGAGCTCCGGAACAGGCCCCAAGATGGGATCTCGTGGGTACAGAAGGTTGCGGCGGTGGAATTAGGTTTTTGGCTCCGTATCTGATCGTTTGGGGGTACGTAGGTATATATAGGAGGAAGGAATACGTCGGTGGAGCAACAGGGGGCCCATGAGGGTGGAGGGCGCGCCCTGGGGGGGTGGGCATGCCCCCCTACCTCGTGGCCTCCTCTTTTGTTTCCTGACATAGGGTCCAAGTCTCCCGGATCATAATCTTCCTAAAAATCACGTTCCCGAAGGTTTCATTCCGTTTGGACTCCGTTTGATATTCCTTTTCTGCGAAACTCTGAAATAGGCAAAAAACAGCGATTCTGGGTTGGGCCTCCGGTTAATAAGTTAGTCCCAAAAATAATATAAAAGTGAATAATAAAGCCCAATAATGTCCAAAACAGTAGATAATATAGCATGGAGCAATCAAAAATTATAGATACGTTGGAGACGTATCACAACAGAGCCAACAGCTGCCTTGACTTTCAATTTCATCCATTGCGTCATAAGGTGGCAATGTTGAGACTCCGTGATAGCATCCATGGGGTAGCTAGCAGGAGCCGTGAAGACAGGCTCCTGAAGCAGCTCGGTGGAAGCCACGCTGCTTCTCCGCTGAGATGGCGGGGTAGCTTCGGCAGGTCGCAAGCTGCGAACTGCGTCTCGTTCCTCTAGCGCTTGTACCCTTGCGTGCAGCGCATGTATTTCGGTCAACTCCACTTTCCTCTTCCTCCCCCGGCCTTTGTAACCGCCTGACTCGGGAAACCCAGCCTTCCATGAAATGGAGCCTGGCGTGCCTCGTGTCTGTCTGGGGTGCTCAGGATTCCCGAGGGCCTGTGTGAGCTCGTCGTTCTCTCTGTCCGGAACGAACGTCCCTTGCTGCGCTTTTTCGATAAACTCCTGAAGCCTCGTGGTGGGTGTTTTTAGCTGCTCGTCCGTCCAAACGCACTTCCCTGTTTCAGGGTCCAATGTTCCCCCAACCCCGAAGAACCAAGTCCTTGAACGGTCTGGCCAGCGCATTGTCTCTGGTTCGATCCCTTTATCAAGTAGTTCATTCTCAGCCTTGTCCCACAACGGCCGGGCTTTCAGGTAGCCACCTGACCCCGTGCGATGGTGATGCTTCTTCTTTGCAGCATTTATCGTGTTTGTCGCTAACATCTTCTTGGCCTTCTCAGAATTTTTTTGGGCGACAAATGCGGGCCAGTGATCTTTGATCTTCTCAAATCGGCCGATGAATTATGGAGTCTTCTCATGGTCGACAAAGGTTTATTTCAGCTCATTCTTCCACCTCCTGAATAGCTCAGCCATCTTCTTAAGAGCACGAGCCTTGATCAATGGCTCTTTAACTGGCTTCTCCGGATCCTCCTCTAGCAGTAGGGTGAAATTTGCCTTCAGCGCGGTCCAGAGATCAGCTTTCTGCCTATCGTCGACATAAGACACCCTAGAGTCTTCGTCCTTAGGCTTAAACCATTGCTCGATGCTGATCGGGATCGTGTCCCTAACAAGAACCCCGCACTGAGCAGAAAATGCTTCCTTGGTCTGGAGGGGTTCAATCGGTTGGCCATCGCGCGATCAATTTCGGTGATCGTGTACCTTTCATCCGAGCGCAACTTTCTCTTCGAGCCTCATCTCGTTACCAAAGTTTTGCTCGATCCGGAGGGCTAGAAAAGAAGAAAGAAGAGAGTTAATATGTGTACATACCAAAAACAATTAATGCATCAATTAGCTGTAGTCAGCACATGCTTAATTAATATATATACCTGGCCGGACTCCGTTCGGTCAGCGGAGCCGTCATCACAGTGTCCTTCTTCCACTGGCATTTGTTCACCGGAGCCATCATAATCATGTCCTTCCTCCTCCATTCTTCGATCACCGTAGCCTGCTTCTTCACCCTGTCCTTCCAGACCATCGGTGTCGTTGAGAAACGATAAGACGGCATCACTTCCGGCTGCGATTATGTCCCCCAACACCGCTTCTGTTGCTTCGTCTCGAGGGTGCTCCATAGTTTCTTCAAATATTTACAACATGGCAATTATTATTCAAACATGACATATGGATATATTAGTGGCAAACGTAGAACTAGCTAGCTAATCACAATAAGGAATCATATTAGTGGCCTTGACGCTCTTTTAACTTGGTAAATTTGGGTGGGCTCGAGAGAGTTTGTCGGGTAGGGGCGCGGCGGGAGGGGGTAGGAGACCGACATCGTTTTCTTCTAGGGTTTGGATGTCCTCGAGAGTTTTGGTCGAGCGAGAGGGCCGGGGGTGCTCCCGTGGTATAAGTTATCGCGGTCGAGAGGGGATATATATATCGACCACCCCTCATGTCGAAGTTATCGGGGAGGGGGTTATTTCGACAACGACGACATACATACATGGGAAGGGGGTATATCGACCCCCCCCCCCCTCATGTTGAAGTTATCGGGAGGGGGTATATCGACAACGACATACCCGATAAAAAATAAGAAGACGAAGAAGAAATAAAAAGAGGAGAAGAAGAAAGGAATAGAGGAGAACATCG
This sequence comes from Triticum aestivum, assembly GCF_018294505.1. Lineage (NCBI taxonomy): Eukaryota > Viridiplantae > Streptophyta > Magnoliopsida > Poales > Poaceae > Triticum > Triticum aestivum. The sequence continues at coordinate 24,794,084 of NC_057799.1, forward strand.
AAGAAAAAAAAGAAGAAAAAAATAGAGGAGAAGAAGAAAGGAATAGAGGAGAAGAAGAAAAAATAGAAGAATATTCTTCTTCTTTTTCTATTTTTTCCTCTTCTTATTTATTTCTCCTCTTCTTCTTTCTTCCTCTTCTTATTTACTTTTTTCCTATCCTTCTTTTTCTTCTTCTTCCTTCTTAATATCACTTAGCAACTTTTGCAACGATAGGGGGGGTGCTCCCGTGGTCTAAAATCGGTCTATGCACGATAGAAAATTCTGAAAAAATACATCTATGATCCCTCGACGTCCCCGCCTCTCTCATGAACAAAAAAAATCTATGAATAAAAAAACATCATGTTCTATGAACAAACAAACATCATATTTCATCCACATCCATGCATACATCATATATGTGATCATCTATGAAAAAAAATCATATTCTATAAAAAATCATCATATATATATATATGAACAAAAACAATTATGATAACAAGCATATATATAATCATATATATAAAAAAACAAGCATATATATATATATATGAAAAAACAAGCATATATATGAAAAAAATGCTAGGGAGGGCGCCGGCCGGACCAAGGTGAGGAGGCGGCGAGGACGGCGATGGGGCAGTGTGCGCGCGCTCGGGGTAAGGGGCGACGATGATGAAGGGCGGGGCAGGGCGACGGTGACAACGGGGGCGGGCCGGGATGGCGCGCATCGGGGCAGGGGCACGGGCGACGGCGACGACGGGGGCGAGCTGGGGCGGCGCGCGTCGGGGCAGGGGCGCGGGCGACGGCGAGGGCGCGGGCGACGGCGACAACGGTCACGGGCGACGGCGACGGCGGCGGTGGCGGGGGGCGTTGGGGCAGCCTGGCGGCGTCGATGCGTCGGCGTCGTCGGGGCGGCAACTTCGAGATGAGAGTGAAAATTTCCGAAGTGTGAACTTATATAGCAAAGCCTTTAGTCCCGGTTGGTGCCACGAACCGGGACTAAAGGGTGGCATTAGTCCCGGTTGGTGGTTGGTGCCACGAACCGGGACTAAAGGGGGGCATTAGTCCCGGTTGGTGCCACCAACCGGGACCAAAGGCCTCTTTTCAGCAGCCGAAAGGGCGGGAAGCAGAGGCCTTTGGTCCCGGTTGGTGGCACCAACCGGGACTAACCGGGTCTAAGGGGGGGGCATTGGTTCCGGTTGGTGCCACGAACCGGTACCAATGCACACCTTTAGTCCCGGTTGTTGGCACCAACCGGGACCAAAGGCCTCTTGCTGCCCGCGTCGCGGCCAAAAGTTTAGTCCCACCTCGCTAGTTGAGAGAGCTCGAGAGTGGTTTATAAGCGATGCTGCGCCAACCCTCTCGAGCTCCTCTCAACTGCAGGCTTTCGGGCCAAATTCGTCACGATGTGCCTGCGGGCTTACTGGGCCATCTGCGGGCCTGAATCCTGGCCCATGGTTGGGTTTCTGGTCGTATTCAGGCCGTGGTGGCCCAGTAGTTGGCATTTTTTATTTTTTTATTTTCTTTGTTGCTTTATTTATTTTATTTTGTTTCTACTTACAACAAAATACTTACTATTGCTATTTTTATTTATTTTATTAAAGTTTATTTATTTTACTTTATTAAAGTTTATTTTGTTTCTACTTATTTATTTTATTAAAGTTTATTTTATTTTGTTTCTACTTATTTATTTTATTAAAGTTTATTTTATTTTGTTTCTACTTATTTATTTTATTAAATTTTAATTTACTTTATTTTGTTTCTACTTATTTATTAAAGTTTATTTTGTTTCTTACTACTTTTCATGTTTTGAACATAAAATACTTTGATAATTTTAGTTGCATAATTTTTTTATAATTTTAGTTTAAAAAACACTAGAGGTTTATAAAAGCTTTTTAGTTGATTCCTTTAGTACCGGTTCTAAGGCTGTTACAAAGGCATTTCATTTAATACTGGTTCATTTAGCACATTTAGTACCGGTTCGTGGCATTCTAAATGAACTCTGAAAAGGTTGAAAGTTGGCATGGTGTCATCATTTCATCCACATAGCATGTGCAAGAAAGTAGAGAGGGTTACGGCAAAAACTGGATTCACTTCGTGTACAAAACGGACAATCTCTTTCGAAGTATCAGGGTTTCATACGGAAACTCGTCTGCTACAAAGGGATTTCATTTTTTTGAACTTATTTGAACTCCAGACTTTTTCTGTGTTCAAAATGCACCATTCAAAGCCACATCATCAATTTTCAACCCTTTCCGACTTCATTTGTTATTTTTCATGCATTTACTGATTGTTTTGAGCTATAAGACCCTGAAATTGAAAAGCATTCCAAATGAACTCTGAAAAGGTTGAAAGTTGGCATGGTATCATCATTTCATCCACATAGCATGTGCAAGAAAGTAGAGAGGGTTACGGCAAAAACTGGATGCACTTCATGTACAAAACGGACAATCTCTTTCGAAGTATCAGGGTTTCATACGGAAACTCGTCTGTTACAAAGGGATTTCATTTTTTGAACTTATTTGAACTCCAGACTTTTTCTGTGTTCAAAATGCACCATTCAAAGCCACATCATCAATTTTCAACCCTTTCTGACTTCATTTGTTATTTTTCATGCATTTACTGATTATTTTGAGCTATAAGACCCTGAAATTGAAAAGCATTTCAAATGAACTCTGAAAAGGTTGAAAGTTGGCATGGTATCATCATTTCATCCACATAGCATGTGCAAGAAAGTAGAGAGGGTTACGACAAAAACTAGATGCACTTCGTGTACAAAATGGACAATCTCTTTCGAAGTATCAGGGTTTCATACGGAAACTCGTCTGTTACAATAGGCATTTCATTTCTTCATATGTAACTGTAGTGATATTCTAAATCAAAGGCATCATCATAATAGTTGTGGAGAGAAAGTCCTCACTTTTTCTTCGATCAAAGGCAACATCATGAATAGATAAGTGACCAAATTAATAGAAGTTCATCATCCACATTAAAACCAAAGTACATACATAGTTCTCATTGAACAACATATAGCTCTCCAGAGCATCTAATTAAACCACACACTGAAATTATGTAAAACATTTCAATGCAACAAGAAATGCGATCATAATCGCAACCAAGGTAACAATTGATCCAACGGCATAATGATACCAAGCCTCGGTATTAATGGCATATTTTCTAATCTTTCTAATCTTCAACCGCATTGCATCCATCTTGATCTTGTGATCATCGACGACATCCGCAACATGCAACTCCAATATCATCTTCTCCTCCTCAATTTTTTTATTTTTTCCTTCAAGTAATTGTTTTCTTCTTCAACTAAATTTAACCTCTCGACAATAGGGTCAGTTGGAATTTCCGGTTCAACCACCTCCTAGATAAATAAAATCTATGTCACGTTGGTCAGCATAATTGTCATAAACAATAAATGAACCAAATAGTTATAAAAAGATAATATATATACCACATCCGAATCATAGACAGGACGAGGGCCGACGGGGGCGGATACCAAAACCATCGCACTATATAATAACAAGGAATAATAAAAGTAAGAAAATTAGACAAGTATCTATCTGAAGTAATAATTTTTTTTAGAAAGAAGATAAGAACAAGAGGCTCACCACGGTTGTGCCGGCGCGAGCGATCGACGGCGGTGAAGACGGGGACGGGGCGTGACGGACCGCTAAACCTAGACAAATCTCAGGGAAAATGGAGCTCGGAGGTCGAGTTTCGAGAGGAGAAAGATTAACTAGTGTGGCTCAGGCATTTCATCGAACACCTCATGTGCATAGGAGGTGAGCTAGAGCACCCAAATGCCCTCCCCCTCGCCGGCGAGCAAAAAACAGAGCACTGTGGAGTGCTCTACTGCGGCGATGGGGTATATATAGGCAACTAATTTGTCCCGGTTCGAGCCATGAACCGGGACCAATGGTTGTGGGCCAGGAGCGAGGCCCATTGGTCCCGGTTCATGCCAGGAACCGGGACAAATGTGTCCAGACGAACCGGGACCAATGCCCAGGAGGCCCCGGCCGGCCCCCTGGGCTCACGAACCGGGACGAATGCCCCGATGGGTCCCGGTTCGTGAATGAACCGGGACTAATGGGCTGGCCTGGACCGAACCAAAGCCCTGTTTTCTACTAGTGGAGATACAACTGCAACACTGAGAGTGATTTCAAAGCAGAGTTGTTTACAGAATCGGTAATACTCTTCACTAGGTGATTCATGACTTCTCAATACAGACTGGCCCTCTTTGGAAAATCAGTTTACATGCATGCGTAGATGTGTTTGACATGCATTGTTATCTGTGTTACGATGAAGAGTGACTAAATATAATGTATGATCATTCATGTGTTATTATAACATTTAGTATAACCTATTAGATTTGTCCTAATTTGAAGGACTAAGAAGTAAGAGATAACAAGGATCTTCAATTTAACTTGGGACCTAGCGTTGGATGCATCGAAAGAGTTTGGTGCAGAAAAATTAGTACACAAAATATCAAAAGGTGCTCCTAAATTGGGACATCGCCATTTCTAGCTTTATGCCCCATGTTAGAATATACGAATTCTCACTTCACAGTGTCGCTTCTGTACCAATTTTAACCACACACCGGGTGGCCCTAAATACATCAACTTCATGCCCTCTCTATTAATTGAGTTCATCAGAAGAAATACGTATATATATATATATATATATATATATATATATATATATATATATATATATATATATATATATATATATGCCATACACTCATACTAGCTCCATGATTGTCTGGTAGCTGACTACTATTTGTTTATAATGCTCCCTTGACCCCTTGGATCATATGATAAAATAGCTAAAATACGTACTTGAATGTGGAATTGTTATCTAGGAATGCACACAAAAATTAACAGAGAGAAATAAGACTTTTCTACCAGTATTGTTCTATATATTAATTAGATCTAATGTATTTATTATGTATTTCACACATTTATTTTTATATAGTTTCACATGTCTGACTCTTGTGCACATGTTTGTACGATCATCATTTTTCGTCATGGCTAATTATTTTTGTTTGCTCCACAAATAAGGTGGAGTATGGCCTGTAGGGGTCAAACGGAATATATTGTTAATATGCCGAAAGATCTGAGTACTAGTGGGCTAATTGATTTTGTCAAAAAATGCAAAGTATTGTGGAAACCAAAGGGGTATATGTTTTACAATTATTGGAGCGTTCACGATGGTGTGCATGGGTTAGGGTTGAGGAGTATTCTATTGAAAGTGCACTTTAACATAGGTTATTGTGGTGAAGTATTATATGTAAAAGTTCTATTGTTGCATTTGAAATATCTAGCAAAAATAAACCAGTTGTCACAAATACATGATAAACAATTTGAAATTTAAACTGTTGTATATCCTCATTTTTCCTTTTTGTGTATCTGTATTCGACACTACTATAAACTCTGTTTGTTATGAAGTGAACAAATGTATGTAGTTAAAATGTGAAACATCTAAACGTTATTATTATTGTTCATAATAACTTCATAGTTGTCTAACTAATTCCATGGCATATTACGACAGATTGAACACATGTTAAAAGCATATGCATTTTGTAATAAGTTTGGGTATATGCATCCTTGATACGGAGGCCAGAGCAAAAAGAAGCTTGCATTATCTAAACATATATTACGTCATGCATGATTCGTCTAAAAAATATATTAATTGAAGCAATATAATATGTATTTCCAAGTAATTCTGTTTTCTAATATATTTTGTCTGTATAACTTCTTCATATCTAACAATTGTTATTTATGGTATGGATGAAATTATATTTGACAATACCTAGCCCGCCTAGTTGAACGGGTTGATGATGAAGGGATAATGGATGTACATGATATAGATGAAATACCCAAACATAAGGATAATGGAAGTACATGATATAGATGAAATAGTTGCAGCAACGCCAGAGTATCATTCTTACTGCGAAAAATACGGTACAAAGCTAGATGTTGTCTCGGAGGCGGCTATTGCCTAGCCAGTTGTCCTCCCAAACATGAATCTCCAATCCTTCAGTTATCGCGAAGGATCCAAAACTAAAAAGATGCTTCTTTACCACCATTATACCAGCCCAAATGTGTGAGTCGCCCGGTTTCCAATAACCCTTAAACACAACTTTTGGCCTATATACTTATTGTGCGGAAGGGTTTGTCAAACGCCATCCTCAGTAAGTAGTTTGAACAACCATTTAATAAGTAGGGCATAATTCTTGACCTGCAGGTCATGAATGCTCAGGCTAGCCTGGTTTTTCTTTCTTCCTTTTCACTATCTTCTTGCCCAAAGAATCTGAATCTAAAATATCCAGCCTTTGTAAGAGCCCTTCCGGGATTTGGCACATTAATGAATCACTGTATTAAAAAGTAATTTGGGGGCTCGATTTGCTAAGGGGTCCAGTGAAATTGCACATTCCCATAGGGGCCTGTGCAGCACAAACATTTTTCAGAAGAATAGATATATCAACAACCGTGTAGTTGTTGGAATATAGCGAAACCTCAAACCCGAAACATTAAATCCTTTGCTATGATGTCATTATGCTCATTTTCATTATTAGCAATAAGGATCACAATATTTATCAATTATAAGCCTAAGGTCAGCTCCTCGTCCACATCAGGCACATTGTTGTCTGTCAAGCTAGTTCACATGGAAGATGCCGGGGCAGCGCCCCGTGGTCATGGTGGATGTTGCAGGTTTGTTCGCAACGGTGTGCAGTGGCAATAACTAGATGCACACCACGACATTGCAGCCCCCTGTCGGTCGAAGCGGTTGTCCAACGTGGAATGATGTCCCACCCATCCACTGGCGCCTCTCTGGCCTGGCATTTAGTTTTGGCTGGGGCGGCTAATGGAAGATTTGTCATCACGATGGTGACTGGGGCAGCGCTTTAAGGCCGGGATGAAAAAAACGCTGCTGAATTTTACTCGTCGGGCTCATCAGCGATAGACCTGCGGCGGTACATTGTTGAAGGTGTCATCTCGGTGTTGACGTACTCCTCTTTAGTGGTTGGCCTCGGCACTATAGTCAATGAAAAAAATAGTGGCTATGAAAAAATAGTGTATCCTTTAAATATGCTATTAGAGAGACATTGCAAATTGATTTATTTTGTGAGGCATTGCCCAGAACGCTATAACGTGCTATTAGCAACGCTATAGCGCGCTATTTTTTTCACTGATTAGAATTCTTGTCTTGACAAGTTCTCCAACCTGACATGGTAAGGGCGTTTATCCTTTGTTGAGTTTGTTGCTGTGGAAGAAATTGACTTAGTCGTAAGTGTTAATTTCGTATCTTGCAATTATTATGCCATAGTTTCTATGCTATGTACTCCCCTTGATTATAAATTTGGCATCGTTGCCTTGCATTTACTTCAAGAAAGATGACCGTGTAGATCACATTGATGCGGGCGGGCAGGGTCTCAACCACCTTTTTGAAAAAATATAATATGATTATAATATATTAATGGCTAACAGGGCTCGCTCGGATAAATAAAACACAATTACAATGGACTTCACATTTTCTATTTTTTGAAAATGTGACTCGTGAACTAATTAAGGGTGCTATGTTCTCGCTTTCACTATTTCAGGCAAAGAACATGGGCCAAGATCTTCACCTTTCTCTACGTGATGTGACCGGGCCATTGCAAGAATGACTACACTTGACCAATTTCATTGGGTACTTAGTTGCTATGCTTTAAAGTATAAGGCCTATAATTCTATGCAATTTTTACATTTTAAAACTTTGACTACTAACAATGTAAAGGTGGTTTAGTATTTTTTTAATAAGAAGCGTTTTTATTAACTTAAAGTGTAGCATCATGGAGGTAGAAAGCATGATGAGCAACATCCGACCTCTGCATAGCTAAGTAGCACACTATCAAAAGTAACGGTTTGAGAAAATAAAAAATATGACACATTGATAACAACTGCGAAGTCATATGAGATTAAAAATATGGCTATGTCGAAAGTGGTGATGAACCGATCCGGAGATTGCTCATGTTGAGTAAAACCTCTCTAGTCACCGGCTCCAACCGCCTACACAGTACCTTGAACAATGTTTGATACTCAATTCGGTATAGCGTAGGCCACGTACGAAAGCAATGCGTAAACAGTATAAAACTTGCATTGGAGAAGAAATTGTGCCATTAAAAACAATGTCGTTTCTACATAGTTAAACCGATCATAATAAGGCAGATGCTCGCACTTATGGGCATACTATACTTATTTGGTATTTCATGAAGCCAGTGATCAAATATATTGGGAGCACCTGTGGATAGGTATAAACTGAATGCTATTTGAATGACCGACATGTAGTAGACACAAACTTTCGTTAATGATGAGGTGTGAGATTGTCTCATTGTGAGTACAAAAACTATAATTCTTACTTCATCGCCAGTTCCGACTAGCGCGTTTTGCTTTATGCATATTGAGTGAAGAAGTTACGTCCCATGTAAGGTGGTTTACATGAACAATATTATCGTACCCCAGGCAAATTCTGATCGCCATCATTTTGTCGATCTTACGCATATTGGTATTATCCAAATTGTGCATTGCAGAGAGTAGAAGTAGGAGAAGAGTTCCAACTTAATAAGCACGTTAGCATGGGCGTCATCCAATCCAGGACGAGGGTTCTACTTGCCCGCTGTGCACAGAAGTAGCTTGACCAAAACGTGTTGCTGCACATGCAAATCTACTGTTCAATGGGGCTTCCATTTCCAGATAGTACATTCGGTCGTGAATGGTGGCCTACGTAGTACGCAAGATTTATCAATAGCCATGACGTCCGTATATCCATCAATGCAATTTGAAGACATTCTTTGCTATAGGTACACTGGCCGTCCAGATCATCAATACAAAAGTAAATTTTCAAAACGACAAAGGCAAATAATGTCAGACGTACAGAATGCATGTTGCCTGTTAGCATTGAACGAAGTCTTGCTGGGAAACTAGAGGGGGTCATGATCTTCTCCGCCATTGAGGCAATGTCGCTGACAATAGGCACAAGTGAGCCTGCCACACACCTGTTGAGATGCCGTCGGTGCCGCACACTAGACCCCACCGGTGAAGCTACTGTGCCCGGAGAAGCAGAAGGCTCCCCATGCATCCCACGGGTCTTCCGCATCACCGTTGACGGATCAGCGAGCGCCCATAACCATGCTCTGATTGTCATAGCTGACACATCTGCAATCTAGGCTTAGCTATTGATATACACATCAAGCCGGGATGAATAAAAAATTAAATTCTAATCGATAATAAATTGATGAGTAGTTGTGTCTCACTACTCAGTGTTGCCCTTAGAAATTACAACTACTGAAAAATATCATCTTTTCATGAGATGCTTCCTCAAATATGCCATTTAGACACCTTAAAAATGCCATCGTTCCATTAAATGTTTGCTCAAACATGCCATTAAACATCGTTATTGTGAGGTCAAATCCGTTGACCATGTTATAAAACCAAAAATAACCCTAGACCCCACATGTCAGCTCTCTCTATCTAACAATAATGTGGGCCTCACTTGTCAAGCAAGTGAATAATTTTAGAGAAAACAAGAGCGCTCTTGGGATCGAGTGGGAACCACACTTTATCATAGTTTGATAGAGTGAGAGCTGACATGTCGGTCCATGGCTATTTTGGTCATATAACATGGTAAATGGGCTTTGAGCTGGCGGTAATTGTGTCTCGTGGCATATTTGAGCATGCACCTAACGAAGCAATGTCAGTTTTGAGCAGCTGAAACTGCTAGTGACAAAACTGAGTAGTGGGACACAGCTAGTGGCATAAACGATAAAAACCCTAAATCAATTAGATATGTCATAGTTGTTTAGTATCATGCATGTGTGCACATCAATACATCATACTAATATAAGATGCTACCTCTCCAGCATGGTATCATAGAATAGCTTGCTAATATCATGTTGTCACTTCACTTATTTATTTATATAATTTCAAGATAAAATTGTAGTTATGATTTATTTCTATTAACTTTCTTGTTAGATGTCCTATGATACGGTGTCATAATATGATACCGAAACATTCCGTCATATTCTTAATTGTGGTGCCATGTTTTATTTTTAGTGCTAAGGTGGCAATGCACATGAAACTCTTATGATAGTCCAACTGCGAGAGGTCTTAATTGAGTGTACCAGATATCAATCATATTGTTTTGGTAGGCATAAGCATTATGCATGTTTAAACACTGGTTCCTTCTTGAGATATTAATTGGTAAATCCGACTGCGCAAAAATTCGGGTTCTTTTCTAAGATGCATTTGTTACGTAAACAGGTATATATGTTCCTTTACATTATGAATCGTGATTGTGTGGCCAGCCATTGTGGGTGGAATGCTAGATGCCCGGGACCACGCTAACTAATAAAGATGGTGTGTTCATCGCTTAATGCAGAGGCAGGAGGCAATCCTCCTTTTTGAAGAAAAAATCATCTATATATAGACGCACACTGAGTCAGACTGGCCTCCCAGTATATGTATATATACACACTATCCTAAGGTAAGAAATAACACAAACAAGCATCTCTTCCTCTCCAGCGCTCAAGCGCCGAGTTTGGCTAATCACTTCGATTCCAGCTGTTCGCACTAGCTATATTCCTCCCACTATACAAAGTAATGGCGCCGTCATCGTCCCTCGTCAAGAAGGCTTCGCCCACGAAGCAGCGCCGCCTGCCCCGCGCTCGCCGTTCTTCACAGCACATCACCGCTTTGAGCCCCCAGCCCGAGGCGCTCCTTGGTGCCACCCTTCATTGGGTCGACCACATTGTGCCGGTCTTGCAGGAGCAGGAAGACGCCGTGGTCGCAACCTCAACGGCACCCAAGACGAATCGTGCTACTCCCTCCGACGAGACCGTGGTGGTCCACGCTGGGGAGAAGGTAGGCAGCATGGCGGGCACAGATTCAATCACGACACCGATCGTGAGCGGCACGACACACTGGTTCAAGAACTCGGACGACCTCATCGCGTTCAAGGAAGGCAGGCGCCACAGCTTTGAGTATGGCCGCTACGGCAACCCCACCGTGAAGGTCCTGGAGGACAAGATCAGCGCGCTCGAGAGGGCAGAGTCCACGCTGGTCACGTCCTCCGGCATGAACGCCATCGTCGCCACGCTACTTGCGCTCGTGCCGCCCAGTGCCGGCCACGTGGTGACCACGACCGAGTGCTACAGCGAGGCGCGTGCCTTCATCCGCGACAAGCTCTCTAGGTTGGGCATCAAGGTGACATTCGTCGAGCTGAATGACACGGAGACGCTCAAGGCCGTTCTTGACAAGGGCGACGTACGTCAATTTCCAGAACACATATATAATAAAGGGATCCATGCATGCATGCATGTATATTGATTGTTTCTGACTCTGAGATGCTTGGCTATGATGCAGGTGACACTCTACTACACTGACTCTCCGACGAACCCCCATCTCAAGTGCATCGACATTAAGCTCGTCGCGGAGCTGTGTCACCACAAAGGGGCTCTGGTATGCATCGACAGCACCCTCGCCTCACCCATCAATCAGAAGCCTCTCACCCTGGGGGCTGACATCGTCGTGCACTCCGCCACAAAGTACATCGCCGGCCATCACGACGTGAGTAGCTACCCTAGGTCACATGTCTTTTAGTTTTCATATACATACAATTAATTGCACAGCCATTTTGCTCCTTTACTGCCAAGATCACTAGTATGTTCGTCAATTGACCCAAGACTTGTCACCGTACCATCCCATTTCAGGTCATCGCAGGATGCATCAGTGGCTCCGATGCGCTCATCTCCAGGATAAGAGTGTGGCATCACGACATCGGCGGCACCATTAGTCCCGTATGTACTTGTATCTATCAAGTTCATCTTAACACTCATTCTGATTCAAGAAAAACTAGACGTTAAAACTAAACACTCACAATGCAACTTAATTGCCCTAGGATGCAGCCTACATGATAATACGCGGCCTCAAGACGATGGCGCTACGTGTGGACACGCAGAACCGTACTGCGTTGCGTATGGCGCGCCTACTCGAGAACCATCCAATGATTGAGCGAGTGTACTATCCTGGGCTCACCACCAGCCCGTGGCACCACATCGCCAAGAGCCAGATGACCGGTTCTGGCGGCATCATAAGCTTCGAGGTGGCATCGGACCTTCACGGTGTCATGAGGTTCATCGATGCTCTGGAGATACCCTTCATCGCGATGTCACTCGGTGGGTGTGAGAGCCTCGTGCAGCAGCCAGCGGTCATGTCCTTCTGGTATGCCTTCGGATTTCTCTCGTTGCAACGTACAATATGCAACAGTAATATTGTCCGGAGAATTGGACACTCAATCGCATGGTTTTCTGTTTACATCAGGGGTCAGAGTGGCGAGGAGAAGGCCAATAATGGGATTAAGGACAACTTGGTGAGGTTTAGCTTTGGGATTGAGAAGTTTGAGGATCTCAAGGATGACGTTCTCCAAGCCCTCAAGAAGATTTAGGAGTATTTTTGTGGAAGGAAACTAGCTAGCTAGGTACAAGCCCTTTTTGTACCATTCATAGGTGGATAATTTGTATTGAACTTCAGAGGAGAGGTAATATATGCTTCGGTACCATATGAACCAGAAAGAAATTCAAATATCCAAGACACCGTACACTTCTCTTACGCTAATACAGTCATAGCCATTACTTATACACAATTCAAAAACCTTGTTTCCGACCGTTTTCCTAACCGCCTATCCATATTGGTCAGTTGGCTCAAGCCGGCATCGCCGATAGAAAAACTTTGGCCAGTCAGGCAGTTCCACATAAGCCACCTGCGCGCTGTGGTGTGGTTTCAGATAGAAGGTTTTACATACTTTCTGTGGAGATACATGCTACACTAGTGTATAGTATTAAATTTCTAGCACGTGAGCCTAGAACTAGAAAGTGAGGATGGAGCACCACTAACAGATCACGAAATTACCATTGTATATGCAAACCTGTACAGGAAGTTGAGGTAATGCAGCACCACTACAAAAAAAAAACCTTCCATGATGGATCAGTAGTGGCCCAAGTTTAGAGCCATTAGTGGTGACTCATTACCACTTGTAGACCTATGCCACAAACAGGCCCAATTTAGGGCTTGTCAATGAAGACAAAACCACCTTTTTTTTTACATCCCATAGGTAGTCAATTTGTGGTGAACTTGAAAGGAGTGATTATTCGAAGGACCTCCTATTTGTTGAATGCAGAAGCTCAAATTTTCTGATAGACATAAATATATGCCACGGGAACATTTGTAATTGAAATATACAACATATGTTACACCCTGATTCACAAGCATACTAGTTATGGCCATCAATTATCAACGGGTCAACAAAGAATCTTAAACATTCTTCTTGTCCGTGTGAATCCCGACTCCTTGCATTATACATCACAACTTACAGACTTAATGTAGGATAAGGGGATAGTTTAGAGAGTACCGCTACTCACCTCCCAAGACCGCCGCACGCCATGGTCCTCAATGTCGACTGCAAGGTCATTGACGATCAGATACCGTCCTAGTGTCAACCATAAACGATGCCAACCAGGGATCGACGGATGTTGCTTATAGGATTCGCCGACACCTTATGAGAAATCAAAGTATCTGGGTTCGGGGGGGGGGGGGGGGGGGGGTATGGTCGCAAGGCTGAAACATAAAGGAATTGACGGAATGGCACCACCAGGCGTGGAGCCTATGGCTTAATTTGACTCAACACGGGGAAACTTGCCAGGTCCAGACATAGCAAGGATTGACAGACTGAGAGCTCTTTCTTGATTAGGGTTTAGGGTTAAGGCGTCTAAGCCCATCACATGTGAAGCCATGCTTGCATTCACACTGTCATTCTAAACTAGATCATCGATGTGGCGCGTTGCTGCGCCCGTACATTTTTAAATTAAAATGGTTGGTATTTATAAAAATAAATAGGGATGCAAAACATCTTTTAAGAAAATGTTATCCCCCCGTAGAATGAGGAAAAAACTTGAAGATTAAATTGGTTCCTTTCATGAACAATGAAACGTCAAGGTGATATAAACAACATGATGTAATAATTGGTACGCTTCAGGAGCAATGCAAGTCATCGTTGGCCAGAATTTTTGATAGCAGAAAGGTGTCGTTGGACAGAAATTTTATCTAGTACATGAATTTGTGCATAAAACTGGACAATATCGAACGCCTGAAATCTAATCTATAAGATAATTATCCTATAAGAAAAATATTCTATAACAATAGAATTTTTTTTATATATGCATGAAATTGGACAATGTTGACAGCCTGAGATCTAGCTTTTGTACAAAAAAAGTAACTCACATAAAAACCTTGAACCTTTTTGGGGTCTGAAATTATGGATATATAATGCTAATCTGTACAATTCAAATGTTCTGCAATTAAACCACTTTGTTTATATATATTTGAAGATGATAACATGATTTGTTGGCATCTGAGCGAGAGACCAATCTTTGATGCAGAGATAAGCTTGTAGAGATAGAGTTACCCATAGGGGAACACCACACAAGCTGATATTCGAGGAGATTGTACTACTACATGCAAAAAATGCATAACTTGATAGTAGCATCACGAAACTTAACATGACAATCCCAATATACAATAGCATTGATCAAATCCCCACATAGGATCGCAGTAGCAAATGCCATTTTTCTGATATGATGAAGAAACAATTATAATCAACCCACACAAGCAGAGAGGAAGAAGCTAGATTACAGGAGTGCAGAGTCACATTTTTGAGAAGTCACCCGACTGCGGACTTCAGTAATATATATAGCAGTACTTATCTTAAGGGCTGCTACACATGATTGGCTAGCTCCCAAATTAACCGGTCATCTCGGTGGTTTGGGTATACCAATTGGATCCTCTGACGTGCAATGAGCTCCTGCAGCTGGACATCGTTGCATGCCGTCCGTTCCTTGCGCAAACATAGGGTAGGAGTCGGCTCAAAAGCATGATACATCAGTAGACCAATCGTTTTCACTCCACTCTTTCCACTTCATGGAGATTATCACATACATGGTTGAAATCAAGAAGGGAGTGGCGACTTAGAGTAGTCAGTTCCACCTGGAGCAATTACTCCAGAATACCAACATATGAACCCATCTCGCAAGATAATTAACATGAGGCATAATAGTGCACAGATAATAACTTGTCCATTAGACATTAGAGTTCCACAGAATCTGCTGTTAGGAAGAATACCATGCGGTAGAAGCAGCAAACGAAGCAGTACCGAGCTTGAATTGAATTCCTCCAATAGCACATGCATTCATTGGAATTATGTTTGCATAACTGACGTTCATAGCAGTCATGAAAACACACTGTGTATATATCAAAATTGCTGTAGAAGCAGAGTCAAAATTACAAGTTTGAGTGCATCTGCTTTATCTACAATAGGGAAGCAGAAAAAAATATTAGACCACAACAAACAATTTAACCATTAGCGCCCTGTGCAATTGCAAACATGGTGCCATTCATGAATGAGCTCTTTTACGGTGATTGGGGAGTTACATCTTGTAATTTGATGTAACTCCTCCCTTAATTATTCTCCACCGTTGATTATAACTTGTTAACTAAAAAGGTTAAATTTAATCAACAAGGGTATTATGGTCATGCGTAATTGTTTTTTTAGTAACTCTGTCAATTCGCTGGTCAATCCCCCGCATCTGGCTAGACGGTTGCGCAGGAGCGACGACCTTGGCGACCAGGCCGGCGCGACATCCATTAGGCGAAGCCCCGGCTGGGCTTGGCCGTTGTGGAAGCTACCCCACGCCACCCACCCCCCGCGCCGCCGTGAGGTCCTGGCGGAGACAACGCTGGCGCGAGGTCCTGGAGGCTCCAGCTGCGGTCGGTCGTAGTCTTCCATCGCCCTGAGCAGCGCCTCCTGCTGCCCATAAGCCGACCAGCAACGCGGGCGACCAGTCCATAGGCACGTAGCCGCCACTCCTGCCTTCCTCCTCCCTGTTCCCTCAACCCCTGGCTGAATCTGAATCTATTTGCTCTATTAGCTCTGCTCTTTCTGAATCTCTTTGATCTGAATTACTACCACAGTGTTGGGGCAGGTATTCCAAATTCTGAATCTCTTTCTGTGGAGAACTGACAATATATGTTCGTCCAATACGTGTAGGTGTAGTTTACAGTGGAATGGGTCTGATCTCTCTGCACTTTCTGAATTTGTTTGCTATGTTCTGAAATCACTTATATAAAAATCAACAATTTTCTGAATTAATGTTCAAAAAATCATCTAGTTTCTGAAAATCAACAAGTCATGAGATGTTGTACAGCAGCTTTGTACAGCAGCTTTTTCTTTCTTCATATGAACAAAAACTATAATCATAAAAGGCATGAGATGTTGGACATTTTTTAACTTATTCTGAACCTCTTATCTTGAGGGGAATATGTGAGCATGGAAATTACTTTGCATCCAGTACATGATTGAGACCAGTTGATCATTTATATGTCATATGCAGGAAGTCATGGCCGATGTAAGTGCAGAGTGTATGGCTGAGTACGACGGCATTGTCAGCAGGATGTTTGATAGCGAGGAAGATGGTTTTGAGTTCTATAACAAGTATGCTCTTGAGAAAGGCTTTAGTGTGAGGAAAGGATATGTTGAGTGGGATGAAGCGAACGAGAAGATAATTCTGAGGAAACTTGTCTGTAGTCGTGAAGGTTGCCGTGAAGAGAAACACATGAAGAGGAAGAGAGAAGATAGGAAGAGGAAGCCACGGAATATCACTCGTGTGGGGTCTAAAGCGAAATTTGTCATTGCAAGAGTCGTGAAAACAGGGCGGTGGTTTGTGAAAGATTTCATCGATGAACACAACCATCCTCTGGCCCCACGAGACCTTTCTTGCTTTCTGCGTTCCCACAGAAGAATCAGCGACGAGAAGAAAGCGGACATTATAGAGATGGAAAGTGTTGGAATCAAGAAACACAAAATCATGGATGTGTTGTGCATGCAGTACGGTGGATATGACCATGTTGGATGCACGACGAGGGACATCTATAACTTCTGCCATCGCTACAAGCAGGAAACAGTCGCTGCCGGTGATGCTCAGACGGTGATCCGTCACATGATGGCGCGGCAAGAGAGAGACCCAGATTATTTCTTCAAATACTTGGTTTATAAAGCTGGGCATCTGAAGGGATTGTTCTGGTCCGATACTCAATCCTGCCTTGACTACGAGGCTTTCAGTGATGTTGTTTTTGATAGCACATATAGGACCAATAAGTACAATCTTCCGTTTGTGCCGTTTGTCGGGTTGAATCACCACCGCAGCACTGTTATCTTTGGATGCGGGATCATTTCTCATGAAACTAAGGAGGCGTACGAGTGGATGTTGCGGACATTTTCTGAAGCCATGTCGCAGAAGCATCCGATATCTGTAATCACCGACGGGGACCTTGCAATGCAGAGAGCGATCAGGGTGGTGTGGCCTGACTAATACCACAGGCTATGTGTATGGCACATTCAGCAGAACATTGTATGCCATCTGCATGACGACGAGGTTAGGGAAGAATTCAGATCTTTCATATATGACTCGTCTTCTATTGAAGAGCATGAGAGAAAATGGATAGAGTTCTTACGAAGGAATGAAGTGACAAGTGAGGAGTCGTGGCTGCATCAGATGTATCAAATGAGGAAGCTATGGTGTGCTCCATACCTGGTGGGGCGTTGTTTCTTAGGATTGAGCACCAATCAGCGTAGTGAGAGCCTCTACTCGGTGCTACATACACATCTTGAGGGTAAGATGACATTGTTTGATATGCTAGAGCACTATGAGCGTTGCCTTTCGGGACGACGCTTGAACGAGGCGATCCTAGACATCGTGGCCTTACAGTCCGTTCCATTTACAGACGCGGATGCTTCAAGTCTTGAGAAACATGTTGCCCGGGTTTTCACGCCTTGTATGTTTGAGTTGGTCAGATGGAGCATAAATGCCGTCGGCAAATGTGTTATCAGCGAGATATTAGACGCATGGGAGTTGACTACATATGTTGTCGCTAAGATCGATAGAAGAGAGAAGAAGTTCGAAGTGCGCTGTGAGGTGAAGGAAGGTTCTTTGTACAGGATCAGTTGCTCTTGTCGTAAGCTGGAATGCTTGGGAACACCATGCTCTCACATATTCTACATCTTGGGAATACGTCAAGTGGAACTGCTGCCTAGGTGTTGTGTTCCCATGAGGTGGACGATGAGTGCGAAGTCAGCATTCCCTCCGACCAGAAAGAGCGAGATGTATGACTATTCAGAAAGCCTTGTGAGGTACCGTGAGTTGCGGAATTTGAGTCACGCGGCATGTTTCCGGTCATGTCAATCCAGTGAGGAGTATCAGCGTCTGAAGACGGTTCTGAATGCACAAGATGGCAGCAAGGAATCAAGCTGTGGTCAGGAGGAATGCATTAGGTTTGGTCCGGTGCTGCCATAGACGATGGAAATTGATTGTGCAGATTTGGACAAGGTTCTAGACCCAGTGCATGTGCAAGGCCGAGGTGCACCGAAGAAAAGGTTGCAGGCAAAGATGAAGAAGCAAAGATCAAAGAGGAAATGTGGCTACTGTGGGGTGGAAGGTCATGATCGGCGTATATGCACTAAATTGGAAGAGGTGTCAAATATGTCTATTTTTTATTTTGCGTCTGCTTTACTCATTAATATAGTGCACTAATTATATTTGTTGATGTGTAGGAAGTGATGGGCTGATGGCAGCAAACTGTTAGGTACAACTCTCTATACAAGGGATGTCTTGGTAGAAAACTGTTGCGCTTGTGGTCCTGTTATGAAGTATTAATTACTGCAAGTATGACTGTGCTTGAATAACATCAGTGTTAGTTGTCAATTAATGTATCATATTTGTCTTTTAGTAGTATTATTAGGTTGGCTTCCATATATTTCTAATATAAAAACAATTGTTGGTTGGCCAAGCACATAATGAAACTATCTGCATGTTACTTATTAATAACTTACTGAGGATTTCACACAGGTCTGCCGAACACTAAATTACATTTGTTATCATGTTCTACCTATGCTTCACCGCTATCCTAACCTATGCGTCGCTAACTAATTCAGGCAGAAATACATATTTTCAGCTGGAAAATATGTTCAAGCCTGCTGCGTTCGGATTGCAACAAGCTTCGGAAAAAATCATACAAGAATCCTATAGAGGTAAGTTCTACACAACTAGCATTTCATGTCATGTAGTTCCTAACTTTCATGATTGCATGTAACGCACCACTATTTCCTCTACAGAAGGACGAGTACGAAGCCAGCATTCCAGAGGAACGAAAAGGTGCAGACGACGACGTCACGATTGTCAGCAACCCTGATGTTACAAACAAACCAGACACATCCGGTGCCCCAAAGCGTAAACGTGGACGCCCGAGGAAGAATGCCCCTTCTAGTAATCCAGTGAAACAACAATTTGACACCGAGACTATCGCTAAACAAGTGGAGTCAAAAAGACGCAAGCGCAAACCATCAAACGCCGTCTCCAGCCCATTCGTACAGCCATGAATGGGCTACACGGAGAGGCACTTCAAGGGCAGATCCAAATGATTGATCTTCATGGCATGTTCTTTGAATTAAAGACTACACTTATGTTTTAATGTTTTTGCATATTATTTGTATGCTTATGTCCATCCAAATGCTTGACTTTTCATTGGTTCTTCTTTTAAAAAAACCAACTAATGAGCTGCATGTTCCACTTCTATCATTTGCACCATCTGATCCAAACCTATCTGCATCGGAGTATCCTTACATGTGAAACACTACCATAAGTGACTACTTACAAACGCATGCTCCCCATTCTATACGGCACCATACACTGCGTAAGTATACAGTTCTGGTTTAAGTCGATGATGATTATGGCTGAGGCAGGGTAATTAAGGAAGAAAAATCATAGCATATAGAACACATGAGCAATGATGTAAATATCATGGTTACACTACTATCTCTCACATCACGAGTTGAGTGGGAGATTATTACCTCGCCAGCAAAAAGAACAGAATCAATAATGCCGCTAGCTTGATGAATTACTTCGGTCCGCTCCACAAGAAAAATTTCAGGCTGCAGCACCAGCAGTCAATGCACACACAGAACCGTATTGTCAAATGCCAGCCTCTCCTGCAGAAAATAAGAAAGAATAGCATCAGGAACACCATGTACCATTTTTATACTGACATAGACATGTCGACAAGAGTTGGTACATTGTAGCTTATGTTTTGCATCGAAACTAACGCGATACATGGAGCTAACAAATTTACAACTAATAAGTAACAATACTGCAACAGATGTCCCAGCTAGCTTTACTCTAACAAAGTTCTGCTTACTAACTGGACAGGTAGGACAACAATGAGAACCAGGCAAGCAGCATAAGATCATCGAAGAACAAACAGATGCTAAACTTGCTCATTGGCAAAATAGGTTGTGCACGCGAACATGATAGAGAGGACTAAAATAGGGGTCACACTTCTTCTGTTCCATATTTGTCGACAATGATTATGGCTGAGGCATGATAATGCACTTGTAGCAACGTGCAAAGTGGGTAAGAAGTTCATATAAAGTAGGCATTCTTCCAAATTGAGCCAATTCTGGTTTTCGGAGATATACTATACATAATTACTGTCCATTTTATACGGCGACATACATTGCCTAAATAATCAGAACTATGTTTGAAGCGCGGGTCATGTACGTCTTGAGCTCCCGATTCACCTTCTCCTCGTCCCACATGAACCCCTGGATGTTCTGCACCCACTCGAAGTAGCTCACCATCACTCCGCCGGAGTTGGCCATGATGTCCGCTAGGACCAGCATGCCCTTCTTTGCCAGAATCTGCACCATGAACATGTACATTTGTCTACTATCAGCCAATGTCTGAAATGTGTCAACAAATGCAGCTTAGTTTTGTGGCAAAATATTGGTGTTCTTGCCTCGTCGGCCTCGGGGTCTGTTGGGTGGTTAGATAAACGGTACAATTACAATAGGCAGGTATTGCAGATTTTCTTAACAAACCAAAGTGTCAGACTCGACTGGCAACTTTCATTAGAGATGTCTAGTCCATTCTGAGAAAGCTTTCCATGTTAATTAATGTGTGGACTGCTGATACATACTACGTACTAAATGTGCAAGTTCAGAAGATGGTGCGTTCTGAATACTGAAGATAAATGTGGCACAGACAGAATAGTCAAGTTTTGCGAAAAATAGTCAGGTTTTGCAGATTTGCTTAATAAACCTAGGTTTCAGACATGTCTGTCAACTTCCGTTTGGGATAATAGTATATATATTGAGTCCATTCTGAGGAAGCTTTGCATGCTACTGACAGTGTTCTGAATAGCTGAGACATTATCTAATCTCTGAATAGTTGTATTTGAATGTTTGGCAAATGTGGTAACAAGCACCGAAACGACAGACTCTGCGAGCGGGGTATACCTTGAGAGGCTCGGCGCTGCCCTCCACCACCGGCACATTGGGACGGCCTGCCTTCTCACACTGCCAAGCCAATCAAATAGCGGTTTAGCTTTTCAGCAGAGTTGTCAGTTAAAATTCAGCAAAATATAAATTGCAATGTGGGTTGCTATGCTGCCTGGTAGTATTTGCCAAAATCCGAAAATCGAACGGACTTTTTTATTAACAAAAATGTTTTCAGATACAGAAAAAAAATAACAGCCATGTTGACAAAAAAAAGGAGTACTGAATCTGCCTCATAACAATCTCAGTACTTAAGCTTTCCCAATACTCGATTCATCGACCGACCAACCAACCAACCAACTAACTAACTGATAAAAGCAGCTTCCTATATTTATTCTTGTTGATGTATGAGAACATGCGTTTGATACTCTGAATCCTGGAAGAACAGACGTGCCTGAATGCAGACATATGAGATCAGATGGTTCCATGAAGATTCTTACCATCAGCTCAAAAGCACCACCATCATCATCAGCCGTAGCAGCCGCCGCCGCAGCAGCAGCGATGTGCCTACTGATGCTACTGACATCATCAAGCAAAGAGAGCCTTCGATGCGCCAGACATCTTCTGCCCCATCTTGGCACTGGCAGAATGGCGGAATCACCCGCCGGCGTCCCTCCCTTTCCCTGGAAATTATTCAGGGAACAAAGGCAGAGTAATTGTTATGCATGTATACTAGTAGGTACTAGTAGAGGACCAAAAAGAAACACACATATAGTCTAGTAACATAGAAAATGGATGCTTTCAGCACGTATTTGTACTGTCGCTGCAGTGCCAATGAGATCAACAGAGGGGGATGAAGGGGGGAGCAAGAGACCGTACGAATCATGTCCTCGGATAGGATGAGCTGCACTCCGGCGGGGCCGGTTGCAACTGGGCGACCTCAACCAGCAGCGGCGACTACAGTGTAGTTAAGGTCGACGACTAGATGCAGGCGTTGGGGACGACCTACTCCGGGCGCGGCTGCTCCCCCTCCTCGGCGGCACGGGCGGACTAGACCTCTTCTTTGTGAGGCCGACGTCAGCGAGGGGACGTGGTTGCGCGGGCCCGTGGAGATATCTCCCCCGCGCGTGGAGCTCGTCCGGCGACGGCGCTGAAGATGCCGCCGCCACGACCATCCGCCTCTCCGCTCAAGATGCGGCCGCCGCTGAAGATGGACGCCGATTTGGTCGAGGACTCAGCTATGAGGAGAGGAGCGGGGAGGATAAGACGCAGGAGATGCGGCTGAGCCGGCGGCGCAGCGACCCGGGAGAGGAGGAGGCGAGCGGAGAGGGGATCGACAGAACGGGGAACAAGCGTGCGGGCCTAGGTTTTCTTTTCCTTTTCTCCCAGCGCTGACACTAAATTGGACAGATCTACCCTTTTAGAAGTTGATTAGCCCCACCATAATCTTGTAATGGTCCCACAAGTATTTGTAATTTCATGTAATTCTAGTATCATAACTGCTATTTCTCCACCGTTTGATCGCAGTGGATGAACGGCTCCTAAATTTGCCATGTATTCATGAATAATATACTCTCAGGGAAGAAACAATTGAAAGTGAAAGCAGTGCCTCACGTTGCAATTTACGTAGAGGAATGAACAATCCAGTGAACCCCGTGGAACACAATGAAACCTGCATTCATTTGAGAGCACAAAGAAGAACATCACTTCAAAAAAATCCATGCAGAATTTGAGGGAGAGTGGAGGTACGAACGAGGGAACACTTGTGGAAGGCCAGAGGTGGGGAGTCTAATTATCGATCTGACTGTCAGGTGCCTGCCCACGAAGGATTTGTGTGAGGAGAAGCTGGACAACGGAGATTATGTAGATGTGATAAATCGATATTGTAACTGATGGTCCATTGATTTGCCACTAATGGTCCATTGCAACTACTCCCCTAATGGGGTACAAATTAATTCCTTTTTTTAGGGTGTATAAATCTCTCCCTAATAATATCGAAATCACTAATTAAAGAGTATTCATTGCAAAGAATGCTCCATCTTCCCAGGTCACGACAAGTGGCGCACATGCAGCGCGCCACTTGTCGCAACCTGGGAGTTTTCCCTTTTTTCATAGATTCGTTTATTCAAAACGTTTTATCTGTTAAACCGTGCGTCCAAATCTCAAACCGTTTTCATCATTGGATTCCTCGCGTCGAGATCTTTAAAACTAGATCCCATGTTGATAGGTTTTGACGAACTTTTTTTCACGAAAAAAACCAAACGAAAAAACCAAACCGGGAGCATGTTTTTTCCCTTTCCGAAAGAGGCACGCCCGTGCCTCTCGCGAAATCACAACCGTGCCTCTCATGGAAGCAAAACCGTGACTCTCGTGGAAAGAAAAAAACAGAAAACGCGTTTTTTCCTTTCCGAAAGAGGCATGCCCGTGACTCTCGCGAAAGCACAACCGTGCCTCTGGCAAAAGCAAAACCGTGACTCTCGCGAAAGAAAAAAAAAACAGAAAACGCGTAATTTTTTTCCTTTCCGAGAGGCACGGCCGTGACTCTCGCAAAAGCACAACCGTGCCTCTCGCGGAAGCAAAACCGTGACTCTCGTGAAAGAAAAAAAATACAGAAAACGCGTTTTGTTCGAAACGCTAAGGAAGACCGGGGAAAAACCAAAACGTCGAAAAAACCCGGGAAAAATCGTTTAAAAAGCCGAAAACGCGTGCGGAAAGAAAAAACAAAATCTGGTGGGAGCGTCCAGAGCGCGACACGTGGCGAATGGCTGAGAGCGCGCCAAGTGGCGCTGATCGTTATGAGGCTCCCGAAGGAGCGCTCGTTAACTAGTTGCTAGTTGCTCCCGCTTACTAGGCTCAAATTGTAGCGCCCCTGTTAAAGTAGTTTAGCGACAGGTCCGTCCACCCTATAATATTTTCGTCCGTCTCCGTATGGGCTGAACTGGGCTTGGTCCACAATTCTTTTTTAAACACCAACTCAGCTGGTCTGCTATTGCTGCGAAACAAAGTTGCTATCGGGATAATAGCCCCACCTCGTCAGTTCGAACCTAACCACACGAACTTTTATACATCGGCGGGCTTGCCGTAACAGAAGTCCACAAGCAGACGATCATGACCGAACAAAGGAATAAACCCCAGAAGTGAGAAGAGGGAGCAAAGGAATAAACTCCACAACGGGGGAATAGTACAATCGGCATCAGCCCACGGCCCTTGAAGCAACGGCAACCTTGAACGCAAGAGGAACTTGGCAAGAAGAAGGGCAGGGCGCGGGGGGCCAAGAGCAGGTGTGTGCGGGGAAGAAGGGTGGGATGAGCATGGGCTGGCCGAGCGCAGGGCGGATAATCCATTCACTGCCAGCGGCAGTGAGCAAAATGCAGCAGGCTATGACGATGTGTACAAGTCGTCCACGACGTGGAAGTGCAGAGGAAATCAACTCAAGCCTAGCAATTAGCAGCGCTATAAGCTAGCTAGTTATAATCTTTTTGTGCAGTCATTTTTGCCAAAAGCTTTGAGTTTGTGATAATGTCAAACTTACAATACTTGTAAATTTGTGATTGATAATTGATTTAAATTATAATTTACCACTTACACATTTGACATTTCTGTAACTAAAAAGTCTGCGTTTTCCAGATGCACCGTACTATATACATATCTAGCCTATTTCTAGGGTGATATGAGCGGTAAGAAATACTTGCAAATGTATGTCTTGTGTATATAAAAGCGTGCAAAGTAACATAAATACTGTCACAATAATTTATTTGGTTGTTTTGTAGTACAATACTCAAACTCGGCAAAATAGATAATTACTATTTGTTTTTGTGTAGTTTTAATATCTGACTTAAGTAATGTTGCCTTGCTTTCCAATTAATTGGATTAACTAAATTGCGGTAATGATGGATTCGACCAAGTGTGGGCGATGAATAGATCTATGTATGAAGTTGCGCTTGCTATGCATATGATTCGTATTTGCGAATTTTGACAAAATTAGTTTATCCAAAAGAAATATTGTAATGGTACAAAAGAGCAGACTAAGTTTTCTTGAAAATATATTGTCGAACGTGAAGGATCTTTCAAGCACATGTTTGACTAAATTGATATTTATAAAAAATTGAATTAGATCTACTATAATTAGAATATATGCATGTAAAGTCAATCACCGCCTTTCTCCTATAGCAACGGACGGGCCATTGTGCTAGAGATACTTTAAACTAGCTACTTTTTTTAGTGAGTTTAGCTATTAATTTTAACAGATTCGATAAATCTTTGTCGACTGAGATTTAATGGAGTCTTAGTCATCTTTTCAAGCTGTTGGATACAGGCATGTTAAGATTCTTTGCTAGGAAAGTTTTTTTTGTGATATGGAACGGAAAGAGATGCGTGCCTTCGGTTCTGGTCTCTTCAAAGCGTGCGTGATTTTTTTAGAGAAAGAACCTAAAATCGTTAAAAAATCAAAATAAATATTCGTGTTTTTCAGAAAAGCAAAACACAAAACGGATTGACAAACTATTTCATGCACCACTACTCTTCCAACAGACGAAGGAAGTTATGATGGCTTCTTTACGTCCACACTTAATGCTCCGAACAACAATAAGAGAGTAACCTTATTACTGATGTTTATTAAAATTGGATCTCGCGGGTTCGGTCGGCGTTTGTCTTCGGTGGATCCACGTGAATCTTATCTTCGTTCGTCTGTGTTTGTGTTTCTACAAGTTGGATTCTTCTGGTCTACACTACTCTTCATCGGTGGCGGATGTTGTTCTGGTGCGCTGGTCCAATGGGGCCTTAGCACGATGACTTCCGACTGTCTACTACAACAAGGTTTACTCGGCTCCGATGAGGGAGGGGCGAATACGGCGGCGCGCCTTCGGCTCGCTCCAGTGTAAGTAGTCGTCGCTAGCCGCTAGGTGATCTACGGACCTAGATGTATTTTTTACTTTTGATGTTCTTTGTACTACTTTGACAGTTGATGAATAGATCGGAAGTTACACTCGCAAAAAAAGGCACAAGATGGCACACAAAGCAGGTTTTGTAGTTTTTTTACCCATTGCAACGCACGGGCATTTGTAGTAGTTAATTACTGAATCGGCAACTATTGGAGGCGAATCGACACGGGACGATCGGCTGCCCTGGGCACCGCCCCGTTCCAGGAAGGCGCACAAACGGAGACTGTTCTCAAGCCCATTAGGCCCAGTTTAACAGGAAAGGACCAAAATTGTTACGGGAGCAGCGGCCCGCTACGTTTAGAGCTCCTGGTTAGCGAAGGAAGGACACGCGGGACTGTAAGAAAATCTGATGGCCAGAAACACACAAAACTAAAAATCGAATGGCGGAGAAAGCAAGTGGCGTGAGAGGGCAGGAAAACTGCGCAGTTATAATATCTTTAAATAATGTTATTTGAATAGGTGTCAAAAAATTTAAAATCCTTTTCATATTGTAAATCAAAACAATTAAAATAGTTCAAAAAACACGTTGAAATATTTTAAAAAATCAAAGACTTCAAAACAAACAATTCCAGACATATTTTCATCAATTGAAATAATATTGGCATCCCATGCTGGTAAGACGCTCGGAAGGTGAAGGAGCAAGCAGTTGCCAAGTTCGGCCAAAAAGAATCATCTGATTATTCTTTCTGAAGAGCCAGACGCGTGGTTATCATTTTCGTTGGAACTTTGACGTGGATGTGTTTTTTTTTTATTCAATGGTTGGACGTGGGGCAGATAACTTTTTTCGGTACGTGATTGATTTCATTTTTTGGCTACAACTTGGACGTGGTATGGAGGACTCATTTTTTGTACATCTACGTGGTGTGTTGTTTACTTCAATTCAATGGTTGAACGTGGGTGCTAAGGACTTTTTTTTATGTGATGTATTTCATTTTTTTCACAATATATTCCCATGAAAATGGCATAATACAATTGTAACAGTAAGGACTTTTTCCAAGCATGATTACATGTTGTGCTAGTATCTTTGCATTTTGAAAGAAATAGATTGGTGAGATCAACTATTTGGTTATGTAGGACATCTTCCGTTACCCATGGTTCATGTGGACATATACCATTTGACCAAGTCTTCTGGCCAAACTAATGCACACCAAGATCGGGCATGTACTTTCAGATTTGGCTCCTTTGACATTTCACATATGTGATGCACTTCTCTTACATTATATGCACTTTGTCTTCCAAAAGCACCATATCAGCTTATGTAGGGCATCTCCTGGAGTAGTTGGTCGTATTTGGTCGACACATAGATCATGTTAGACATGCTTGTCTTACCATCCAACCCGACTAAAAAATAGAATGTGCTTGAACATGTGACGGCAGTTGCCTTGATTCCGGATATGAAGTGAATGACCCCGACAAGGACGAAGCCGTTGGACTTGCACAAGACCATGTACCATGATCCATCGATCATTCATGATCGAGATTGTCACTGAGGGTTACCATTCTTCGGTGAAGCACTGTGTCAATGATCCGGTCCATGGTTCCATTCTCTCCACTGGCCACCCATGCATTCTCCACCCGCAGGAATAGGTTTTCCACAACCTCTCTCGAAGAACATGTAAAACAACCCTTGTCCCCGACAAGCTGGGCCCGATGAGGGGATCGTCCACTTCGCAATCGACGCAATATCAATGCCAGAGTAGCCATAAGTGAGTGCATCACACACCCGGTAAGATGTTGCCGGTGATGAATAAGACCCCACTCTGCCCAGAGGCGGCAAGTCTCCACCACACACATCTTTCCATTGCCAACAACCGGGCGAGCACCCATAATCACCCTCCGATCGCCATAAATGTCACCTCCCATTACTAGAAAAAGGGCTATAGATGAAATGGCCACTAATGACGCACCAGACATGTGGTGCGCCACTACTATATAGCAGTGGCGTTTCACACTAATGGCGCACTAGCACATGGTGCGCCACTAGTAACAAAATTTTCTTTTTCAAACATACTAATGACATACCAGGGCACAGTGCGCCATTACTAGTTCTAACTAGTAATGGCGCACCAGCCTCGTAGTGCGCCACTACTATAATTTTGTTGTTGCAAAACTACTAATGGCGCACCATCAGCAGGTGCGCCATTAGTAACCAGGGTTACTAATGGCGCATTTGTAGGTGGTGCGCCATTAGTAACCTGGGACCAGCTAGATATTTTGGACAGCCACACCTACCCACTCACTTTCCCCACTTCATTCTCTCCACCTCCTCCTCCAAGCTTGTCTCGGCTGCCTCCTCCTCCTCACCTCATTTGCACCATAAATTCATCCAAATTAAGTGGTTAAATTACCTTTTTTTGATAGGTAACTAAGAGGGAAACTATCTTTATGTTGTTCTCCCTCCAACAACGTGCACATGCACTTTTTCTGGCATAGCTAGATCTACGTATGTTTGTGGTGTTGCATATATGTTTGTGGTTGCAGGTACCGGTATTTGAAATGCGATAGTTGCCAATATTTTGCCAGAATGTTGATTCATTTCCGTTTCGGCGAGAATTTTGGCACTATGCATTCTTTTTGGTCCTATTTTTAGGGAAAGTCATGCCAAATTTTTTCTTGGTTCTAAAATATCGTTTTGCTCTACCCCGTAGGCGACCATGGTCCGCACGATGACCGAAGGCATCGTGAATAGGTTTTTGAACTCCGCGAAGGCCGAGATGCTTGAAAAGAACGAGACGGAGATAAGATGTCCATGTCGAAGATGCAAGCTGAAGAGCCTTATTGCGGACCCGGATTCCGGGCAGGTGCGGGACCACCTGCTCTTGCTTGGTTTCATGGATGGCTATCGGTGGCAAGGTGATGAAGATGACGATGAAGTCGTCCATGGGGGCCGGGCAAGAAATGAGGAAGGGCAGCAAGACAACCACCGCGGCTCGGGCAGGCGAGAAGACGAAGAATCTCCAGGACATGATCACGACGGTGATGCTGTACACAGTCATCATGTAGAAGATGCCGGACATGATGATGAGGAAGATGTCGGAGCAGACGAAGGGCATGATCATGAAGATGAAGATGCCGGCGGAGCAGACGACGATGGACCATCGATGGGCTGGGTGCAGGACCCTCATATTCAAGAGCTGCTTCTCAAGCAGACGGATAACGCAAGAGCTGCCGCCCGAGAGAAAGCCAAGCTGGATCAACTGGAGATAGACGCGGTTACTCCATTGTATGAAGGATTCAGGCCCGAGGATACCCGCCTGAAAGTAACGCTCATGGCTCTGGAGATGAAGGTAAAACACAAAATGACCGACGCATGCTTCGACGAGAACATGTCATTCTGGCACGAACGTCTTCCCAGGGGAACAAGTGCCCAACCAGTTTCGAGGAGGCGAAGAAAATCGTGTGTCCTCTGGATTTACCGCACGTGAAATACCATGTGTGCATGAACAATTGCATCATTTATCAGGACGAGCACGCGGAGTCTACCATATGTCCGGTGTGCGGCGTCACTCGATACAAGAAGAGGAAGAAAGCTCCTCGAAAAGTGGTGTGGTACTTTCCGATCACTCCTCGTCTGCAGCGGTATTTCGCGGACCCTAAGGTAGCAAAGCTCCTGCATTGGCACGCGGATAGGGAGGAGAAGAAGCGAGAAGATGATGCAAATGATCCGGAGATAAATAAAAAAGACAAGATGCTGAGTCACCCTAAGGATGGGAGCCAGTGGCAAGCGTTGAACTTCGAACACCCATAATTTGGGAAGGATCCAAGGAACATCGTGCTGGGCGCGAGCACCGATGGAGTCAATCCGTTTGGCAGCCAGAGAAGCACACATAGCACCTGGCCTGTGTTTGTGTGGATGTACAACCTTCCCCCCTGGTTGTGCATGAAGAGGAAGTACATTCACATGAGTATACTAATTGAAGGGCCGAAACAACCAGGGAACGACATCAATCTGTATCTGGGGCTGCTGAAAGAGGAGCTAGACACGCTGTGGAAAACACCAGCCAATACGTGGGACGCCGCAGAGAAAGAATATTTCCCTATGAGAGCCGCACTGCTCACGACGGTGCACGACTATCTCGGTTACGGATATCTCGCGGGGCAGGTGGTCCACGGATTTTCTGGATGCGTCAGGTGCATGGATGACACAACGTATCGCCAGCTAGATAGAGATCCCGGGTCTTCGAAAACCATGTTCATGGGACATCGAAGGTGGCTTCGCGACGATGACCCGTGGAGGAAACGCAAGGATCTGTTCGATGGTGAAACCAAACCCCGAAGACGCCCGCGTACGAGGAGCGGCGAGGAAATAGACGAGCTGTTGAAAAATTGGAAAGATTGCCCACTACCGGGAAAGAAGCAAAAGGCGCCAGAGCCGGGAAAGAAGCGAAAGGCGCCAGAGCCGCTGCTGAAGGTATGGAAAACGAGGTCTGTTTTCTGGGACTTGCCGTACTGGAAGATCCACCGTGTGCCTCACAGCCTTGATGTCATGCAAATCACGAAGAACGTGTGCGAGAGTCTACTTGGTACCCTGCTCAACATGCCAGAGAGGACCAAAAGATGGGTCGAAAGCAAGGGCAGACTTGAAATCAATGGGCATCAGGGAGGAGATTCACGCTAATGATGATGATGATGAGGCGAAGCAGGACACGGAAAGTCGTCGCAAAGGCAAAAAGGCCAAGAAGACCGGAAATGACTTCCCTCCCGCGTGCTTCACTCTAAGTCAGGAGGAGATCGATCAGTTTTTCACCTGCCTCGTAGGAGTAAAACTTCCTTACGGTTACGCGGGGAAGATAAGCAGATACCTAGACTCAGCGAAGCAGAAGTTCGGCGGGATGAAGTCTCACGACTGTCACGTGCTGATGACGTAGATACTTCCAGTTGCAATCTGTGGGATCATGGACGCACACGTCCGTGAAACGCTATTTGGCCTATGCAACTTTTTCGACGTCATCTCTCGGAAGTCGGTTGGCGTGAGGCAACTCAGAATGCTACAGGAAGAGATCATGGTGATACTATGCGAGCTTGAGATGTACTTCCCGCCCGCATTCTTTGACGTTATGGTGCATCTGCTGGTCCATATCGTGGAGGATATCATCCAACTCGGGCCGACGCTCCTGCACAGCATGATGCCGTTCGAAAGGATGAATGGTGTCATCAAAGGATACGTTCGCAACATGTCATGTCCAGAGGGAAGCATAGCCAGGGGCTTTCTGACCGAAGAGTGCATCTCCTACTGCACGAATTATCTAGGCATCAAGAACCCCGTTGGTCTGCCCGTCAACAGGCACCTCGGCAGGCTCGCTGGATGGGGTCACCGTGATGGTCGCCGCGAAATGCATGTCGACTTCGAGGGTCGACTCGCCGACTTTGAAAGAGCAAACCTAGTCGTGCTACAACACATAGACGTGGTCGATCCTTGGGTGGTAGAGCACAAAACCTTTATTGAGAAGACGTACAATGACCGAGGCCAACAGAGGACGGATGGAGATATAATCAAAGAGCACAACTCATGTTTCACGCGTTGGTTCAAG
This sequence comes from Triticum aestivum, assembly GCF_018294505.1. Lineage (NCBI taxonomy): Eukaryota > Viridiplantae > Streptophyta > Magnoliopsida > Poales > Poaceae > Triticum > Triticum aestivum. Next base: position 24,825,957 of record NC_057799.1, read on the forward strand.
CAGAAGCTTCTGTCGTACCCTTTACATGAGGATTATTGACTATATGGGTGTTCGATTCATCACAATGTAACTAGATTATTGACTCTAGTGCAAGTGGGAGACTGTTGGAAATATGCCCTAGAGGCAATAATAAAATGGTTATTATTATATTTCCTTGTTCATGATAATTGTCTATTGTTCATGCTATAATTGTGTTATCCGGAAATTGTAATACATGTGTGAATACATAGACCACAACATGTCCCTAGTGAGCCTCTAGTTGACTAGCTCGTTGATCAACAGATAGTCATGGTTTCTTGACTATGGACATTGGATGTCATTGATAACGGGATCACATCATTAGGAGAATGATGTGATGGACAAGACCCAATCCTAAGCATAGCACAAGATCGTGTAGTTCGTTTGCTAGAGCTTCTCCAAATGTCAAGTATCATTTCCTTAGACCATGAGATCATGCAACTTCCGGATACCGTAGGAGTGCTTTGGGTGTGCCAAACGTCACAAGGTAACTGGGTGAATATAAAGGTACACTACCGGTATCTCCGAAAGTGTCTGTTGAGTTGGCACGGATCGAGACTGGGATTTGTCACTCCGTATGACGGAGAGGTATCTCTGGGCCCACTCGGTAATGCATCATCATAATGAGCTCAATGTGACTAAGGAGTTAGTCACGGGATCATGCATTACGGTACGAGTAAAGAGACTTGCCGGTAACGAGATTGAACAAGGTATTGGGATACCGACGATCGAATCTCGGGCAAGTAACATACCGATTGACAAAGGGAATTGTATACGGGATTGATTGAATCCTCGACATCGTGGTTCATCCGATGAGATCATCTCTGAAGATGTGGGAGCCTACATGGGTATCCAGATCCCGCTGTTGGTTATTGACCGGAGAGTCGTCTCGGTCATGTCTGCATGTCTCCCGAACCCGTAGGGTATACACACTTAAGGTTCGGTGACGCTAGAGTTGTAGAGATATTAGTATGCGGTTAACCGAAAGTTGTTCGGAGTCCCGGATGAGATCCCAGACATCAGAAGGAGTTCCGGAATGGTCTGGAGGTAAAGATTTATATATGGGAAGTCCTATTTTGGCCACCGGAAAATGTTCGGGATTTTTCGGTATTGTACCGGGAAGGTTCTAGAAGGTTCCGAAGTGGGGCCCACCTGCATGGGGGGACCCACATGAACGTGGGTAGTGGGGGCAAGGCCCCACACCCCTGGCCAAGGCGCACCAAGATCCCACCTTAGAAGGAATAAGATCATATCCCGAAGGGATAAGATCAAGATCCCTAAAAAAGGGGGATAACAATCGGTGAGGAAGGGAAATGATGGGATTTCTTTCCCCCACCTTTTCCAACGCCCCAATGGACTTGGAGGGCAAGAAACCAGCCCCCTTCACCCCTATATATAGTGGGGAGGCGCATGGGAGCAGCACCCCAAGCCCTGGCACCTCCCTCTCCCTCCCGTGACACCTCTCCCTCTCGCTGAGCTTGGCGAAGCCCTGCCGAGATCCCCGCTACTTCCACCACCACGCCGTCGTGCTGCTGGATCTCTGTCAACCTCTCCCTCCCCTTGCTGGATCAAGAAGGAGGAGACGTCTTCCCCAACCGTACGTGTGTTGAACGTGGAGGTGCCGTCCGTTCGGCGCTCGGTCATCGGTGATTTGGATCACGACGAGTACGACTCCATCAACCCCGTTCACTTGAACGCTTCCGCTCGCGATCTACAAGGGTATGTAGATGCACTCCTTTCCCCTCGTTGCTAGTATACTCCATAGATGGATCTTGGTGATGCGTAGGAAATTTTTAAAATTCTGCTACGATCCCCAACAGTCGGCTGGCGTGAGGCAACTCAGAACGCTACAGGAAGAGATCGTGGTGATACTATGCGAGCTTGAGATGTACTTCCCGCCCGCATTCTTCGACGTTATGGTGCATCTGCTGGTCCATATCGTGGAGGATATCATCCAACTCGGGCCGACGTTCCTGCACAGCATGATGCCGTTCGAAAGGATGAATGGTGTCATCAAAGGATACGTTCGCAACATGTCATGTCCAGAGGGAAGCATAGCCAGGGGCTTTCTGACCGAAGAGTGCATCTCCTACTGCACGAATTATCTAGGCATCAAGAACCCCGTTGGTCTGCCCGTCAACAGGCACCTCAGCAGGCTCGCTGGATGGGGTCACTGTGAGGGTCGCCGCGAAATGCATGTCGACTTCGAGGGTCGACTCGCCGACTTTGAAAGAGCAAACCTAGTCGCGCTACAACACATAGACGTGGTCGATCCTTGGGTGGTAGAGCACAAAACCTTTATTGAGAAGACGTACAATGACCGAGGCCAACAGAGGACGGACGGAGATATAATCAAAGAGCACAACTCATGTTTCACGCGTTGGTTCAAGCACAAGCTTCTGTGGTACCCTTTACATGAGGATTCTTCCGCGGAAGAACAACTCATATTCGCCTTGTCATAGGGCGCCGAGCACAACCTGATGATGTATAAGGCGTACGATATCAACGGCTACACATTCTACACCGAGGACAAGGACATGAAGAGCGATGGTTATCAGAACTCCGGGGTAACGATGGAATCCTACACCGGTAACAACAAGGACAGATACTACGGAAGGATCGAGGAGATCTGCGAGCTGAGCTACGCTGGAGAGAAGGTCCTGATGTTCCGTGTCAGATGGGCCAAGAGCGTCATAAAAGAAGACCGGTATTTCACCACCATGGTTATACCCGAAGCCAAATCCAAGACCGCAGGCGCGAACGTCACCGCGAAAAATGAGCCATTGGTACTGGCTTCCCAAGTGGACCAATGCTTCTTCATTACCGACCCGTCAAAGCCCAGTCGTGTTGTCGTGAGGAGAGGCAAAAGGAAGATCATCGGAATGGATGGAGTCGCCAATGAGCAAGACTTCGACAAGTACGGCGACCCGAAGATGGAACATGACGACGACGATGAAGTATCAGCATACACCACAAGAAGAAGCAGGACCACCCTACCTAAAGGACGTCCGTTCAAGAGAAGAACTCCATTTACGAAAAATATGGGCAAGAAGATTGTGAACAGATAGCTAGCTAAGATCGATTGTATTTAAATTGTAGCCTTCATTTCTCGATTGTATTTCATGGGCACTTTTTGAACTCATGAATATTTTGAAATTTCATGGACACTCGATCTCGATCCCCCTCCATCTCGATCGCTATCCCACCTCGCCAGATCCGGTCCCCCTCGCCGCCGAGCACCCCCCGCACCCTCTACCCCGCTCCACCGGCCGCCGCCGCCGACCCCCCGCACCCTCCCCCGCTCCACCGCCGCCGACGACCCACCGCACCATCCCCTGCTCCACCGCCGCCAACGACCCACCGCACCCTCCCCGGCCCGCTCCACCGCAGCCGACGACCCCCCGCACCCTCCCCGCACCCTCCCCGGCCCGCTCCACCGTCACAAATGAATGCAACTAAAATTGCAAAAAAAACAAATTTGATTATATTTTCAAGTAAAAATTTTGATGATATTTTCAACTAATAAATTTGATGATATTTTTTCATATTCATAAATGTTTTCAAATAACAAATTTGATGATATTTTTAAAAAAATTATTATTGTTTTTATAAAAAATTATTACTGTTTCATATTCATATTCATTTTCTAAAAAAATATTAGATGCAACAAAAAATAATAATAAAAAAAATTACTTATGGCGCACCTCTGGCTGGTGCGCCATTGCTATATAAAAAAAGATTACTAATGGCGCACCGATCGTGGGTGCGCCATTGCTATCTAAAAAAACATTCTAATGGCGCACCGCTTCGGGGTGCGCCATTAGTAAGTTTCCCCCCTAGCTAATTCCTCCCTCTCCCTCGCCAGATCCCCTTCGTCCCTCTCCCTCGCCAGTCCACCCGCGCGCTCACCTGACCCACGACGCCCCCGCCCCGACCCCCGCCGCCCCCGCGCACCCCCACCACTGCAGCTCCCCCGCGCCCTCGCGCCCCCCACCACTGCAGCTCCCCCGCGCCGCCGCCCCGCGCCCCCACCACTGCAGCTCCCCCGTGCCGCCGCCCCCGCGCCCGAGCCGGAGGAGGAGGACCACGAGGAGGTCTACCCGGACGAGCTCGGACGCCCTCGAGCCATCCCTTCGACGCCCGCCGATTTCCTCCGCCTCAGCCACCATCGCCACCGCTCGACGCCGAATTCCGCCGCCTCGACTAGCTCCGGCTACCCCGAGTCGCCCTCGACCTCTCCAGTGAGCACCCGAGCCGCTTCCCCCTCTTCCCCCTCTGTGTTCTTGTGACGCATTTTGTTGTTTGTAATCCTGGAATGTCAACGAATGGTTTCTTTGCTGAATCCAAGGTGATTGTCAAAGTTTCTTGTGATTTAAGCCCAAAGTCTGAACCAAATCTTCAGTTTGTTCCATCTATGTCATACTTTGGTTACTCCCCTGTCATGCTAATCTCACATTCCAGTATACTTTAGTTCGAGACATGGATGGATCATTATGTATGTGTGCATTGGTGAAAAGAGAAGGAAAAAGAATTAACAAGTTTAACATTTGGGCAATTAGAATCTGGCCAGATAGTAAGGGACAGAAAGTTGTGCAATCTGAAATCCTGTCTGAGTGGCACATATAGAAAGCCTAGATTTATTTTTCTTCTCCTTACTCTACTGTATGCTAGGAAAATGTGTACTAGTGCATCCGTAGTACTACTAGTGCCACTTAGTGATGCTCTGTGTGCTTGTTTTCTCGATCCAAATGGGGTACCAAGTTGGAAGTTAACTGCAGACAGATGAGGAAGTTGAAGTATTCAGTGCTATCTTGTGGTCATTTCCTTCACACCATCCTGTAGGATGTTTAAGATGTTTTTAAAATGGGCAGTAAAATGACCAAATAATCAGATGTACAGTTTTTCACGATGTACACTCAAAACTAGTGACTTTGAATCTCTGCTATTGAACATCATACATTTCAGATATGACACTGTTTGGACATTTGTAAAATCCAGTGCTTGTGTATCTGCTATTTGGATTAAGAATTATGAATAGCACATCCTAGGACATGAACTAGAATTATGAACAGGACATCCTAGGAGTAGATGAACATTTTGTGGTTCTGCTAGGACTTGCTCCAGATTTTTTAACCCTAGGAGTTCTTTTCTTACAGAAAATTTACTGAAAATTCAGAAACTTGGAGTAACCTGTGGACTGTACTTTTATGATCTCCTACTCCTGAATCTTACTACCACAAGCACAAGTAGTACAAATAAGGCTAGAATTTACTCTGAATTTTGACAGTAAGAAGAAGAATGAAAATGCAAGGAGTAAATAAGAATAAGAATAAGAATTTTACTTATGATATGATGATGAGGCAAATCACTAGCAGACAACTGCCAAGAATGCAGGACTATTTTACTCTGCCTAAGAATATGCATGTCTTGTTTTCTGGTTATGGATATTGTATAGTACTACATATCTTGTTTTTTTGTAATATAATGCTTACCAAAGGTTTCAATATTTGCTGTTACCATTGTTCTTTGAGCATAATTCTTTTTCATTTCCTACTATCCTTATTCTAATTCTCTTAAATTGCTATGTTGTGTGTAATAGAATTAGATCTTGGATCTGCTAGTGGACTTTGGGAGTTTGTTTACCTGGCACCATTCAGTCAAGTAGCCATTCATGTGAACTTTTATTTTGTCCATATGAAAGCAGAGGACCATATGGTCTGTGGCCTTTTCATCCATCATTTACACTGTGAATCCAACACCAGTGGTGCTGCTTTGTTTCTGTGATCACATTGTGGTGCCTGGCACATTTGCCCCATCACTTTGTTACCCCTTTCTCCTGAAATGTTGATTAATTTCCGTTTGATTGGGGCCCTCCTAGGTCAAGAAAATTAGCAAAGGTCATGCCCAATTTTCTTGACCTAGAAGGTGCCCGATTCTCAACCGAAACAAAAATTAATCAGCATGTATCTTGACATCAACCAATAGTAGTGATCTAGTGCTTTAGTGGTTGGATTAGTTTAGTATTTTTTCACACACTCAGACACCCTTGCTTGCCATGTGTGTGAGAGAGATAGTGAGAGGAGACAAGAAGAAGGGGGTTAGGAAGATGCTGCCTGCTCATCAAAGCTAACCATCTCCCCCTTTTCACCCCTTTTCCTTTGTCTTTTGTGGGTTGCAGGGAAGCTACTGGTTCCATCCCACAACACCTAGCAACAACACACTAACAGGTTCCATCCCAAAACACCTAGGCAATATCACAAACATCTCTTAATTGTTCCTTGACAATAACCAACTTTTTGGCGATATTCCTCGAGAATTAGGTTATTTGGTCAACTTAGAGATCTTGTTCCTTGACAATAACCAACTTTTTGACCAAACTTTTTTCCTATTTAGAGCGAAACATGGCCCACAACGATGAGGCCGATGGTTCGGGCGGCAAGCAATTCTGGGAGCTGTCCCAGGAGCTGGAGGAGGAACCTCACCGCTATGAGGATGATGCCGCGGAAGACACCGATCCTGATTACACAACCCCTAGTGGGGTCGGGGATGACACCACTGATGGTGCCGCCGAGGATGCCACCACTGATGATGGCGGTGCACGCACAGATGGCAGCCAACCGAAGAGGCAACGGAAGGACCGGCGCCCGAGCGTGCTCGGCACCGTCAAGGAGGAATTTACTGAAGTGAACTCCGACGGGCATCCAACGGCGCCCAAACAAGTAGTCAAGGGGTACTCGGTTCAGCTCGGGTGCATTCTCCGGAGCACCGTCTCGATCAACACCGAGAACCTAAAGCATAAGGACCGAGGGAATTTGCGCAGCCTCCTCTTCACGAAGTTGCATGAACGATACAAGTTCCCCGCTGAATTTGCAAACACACGCCTCTCAGGGAATAAAGTGAACAGTGCCGCCCTCACGAGGATGAGCACGGCCCTCTCTACTTGGAGAAGCATGGTGAAGGCAATGATTGAAAAAGGTGATAGTTATGAGAAGATCAAGGCGAAATATCCTTTGATGAGCGAAGATGACTACAAGGAGTTCAAGATCAAGTGCGAGAGCAGCGCAACCTCCGAATCAAGTCAGTGGGGGAAAGAAATGCGGCAGTTGAACTTAGGGGTCCACCAACTCGGTCCCGGCGGTTACAGAGTGGCGGAGCCTATATGGGACAAGGAGGACGCGGAGCGTGCCGAGCAAGGCCTACCGCCCCGCTTCGAGAAATTCCATGACAAGCAGACCAGGAACTTTGTCAGGGCCCGGTACAAGGAGGACCCGGTAACAAAGGAGCTTACCACGGATCCGAAGACCAGGGCGCTTGAGCTTGTCCTGGTAAGGAATGTACCCCCGCGTAATTAGCTCCATATGGTTGCATTCTAATTAATGAAGCCAAATTTCTAAATGGTTCACATTCCTTCCGCAGGAGGCTGAAAGCAGTAGCGCGGGGTCGTCTCAGAGCTCCCCTTTTGACACCCCTTTAAATAGGGCGTTGAACGTAATGAAAAACAAGGATAAGCTCAGTAAGCCGTCGTCAGCTGGTCGTGTGGTCGGCAAAGGCTTGTCCACAAAATGGTCGTCATACTATACCGCTGGTGGGCGAAAGGAGAAAAAGACCAGCTCGGAAAGCCAGTCGCGCGAGGTTCAAGAACTCAAGGCACAAGTGGCGCGGATTCCGGAGATTGTCCAAGAGCAAGTGCAACAACAACCGGGAACGACGCTCACCGCCATTGTCCCTACCTTGATTCAGGGGCTGATGACGTGGATTGCGGGCGGCCAACAGGGGCCTCCCCCGGTTCCCAGCTTCACAGCCAGCAACTCGCACAACGCGCAGACGACGCCATTGGTGTCTCCGGCGGAGGCGGTATTCGTGTCTCCGGCGCCTGCACGGGCATTGGAGCTTAATGCACCCGGGTGTACGCCGGCCAGCACCTCGCCAGCAAGCGGCCCCTCCGTCAGTTGCACGCCCGCCGTTGGCGGTGCCTCGACATTAGCCGAGCTCGACGGCATCACGGTAACTAAGCCTCTCGGCCGATGACTTCATCTCCTTGCCTTTGACTGGGCATCCCTGACGCCCTACATGTTTTCGCAGGGCGCCGCCGACGTTCCTTGCACTCTCCTGCACTTCGTGGGCGGCGAGTTGGTCGATGTCGCCAAGGGCAGAATCGTTCAAACGGGCAATCGCGTGTTCCACGGTAATCCGATGCCACCCACCTTGTATAAGGTTGAACTGGTTCGGGTGTTGCCAGGCAGCGATGAGTTGTTACCTCCGATTCGACCCGCTGGGGCCAACGAAGATGATGTGATGACCCTCAGCGCCTGAGTAAGCTGGCCCCTGCTTTGGCCGAAGAGCCAGATTCGTTTGGGGGCGGGGGACACCACCCCACAGACAAGACCGCCAGTCGTGCCAGCGCCAACCCATGGCAAGAACGCCGCAACGCTACCGGACATGCCGGACATCCCTATGGCACAGGATCCGGACATGCATATGGCACAGGATCCGGACGATGACGACAACGACAACGGTACATTTTCCAACGTCGATAAGTACTTTGCCGAACATGGGTACGGTGACGAGTTCTGCGGGCCTCCTTCTCAAGAACCCAACCCTGAAAAAGACGACCGCGATCTAGCTGCTACGGCGGAGAAACCCAATTGCAACAGGCGTCGTCTGGCGTTCAGTTCTCAGGAGACGCCTCCAGCTGCCGCCTTCACCGAGCCTCAGATAGCTGAGGTGCGGAATATTATTTGCCCCAACACGCTCAAGAAGGCGGTCTGTGAGCAGAACTCGATCCCATTACAGCAGATCAGGAAGAAGGGACGGAAACGAAAGACTAACAAGGGCGCCGGTGCGAGCCAGCCGGCACCGAGTACGATCCGTGCTCAGGACGGGCCACCTTCACCTAAGGATATCTCGAGGAGGGTGCATGTGGCGGGTAGGGCGATGCTACCAACAAATATGCTCAATGCTGCAACGGTGCTATGCGGAGTCTGCATGACAGTGTTCTTTCTTTGAAGAAGCGGCGTCTCAGAGAGAATGATGTGGCATACCCGGTTTTCGTGGCCAAGGTGCCAGAGGGCAAGGGCTTTGTGGATAGCGCCGTCGGGGGTACGATCGTCCTGCGGTTTGATGACATCTTTGCTATGTTTAACCTTCATCCGCTGCACTACACCTTCGTTCGGCTGTTTTCGCTGAGTATGGAGATGCGGATCATTAGAGACAAGACCCCGGACATTGTGATAGTCGACCCCTTCTACATGCGTGCCAAGATCTTGGGCAGCGCTGGGGACCGGCAAGTCGCGAGTTCACACCTCGAAGGCGTCATTCTGGCAAACCCAGATAAGGATAACTTCCTCGTGCCTTACTTTCCCGAGTAAGTCATCCCCTAACCGCCCCGTAACATATGATTTCTTAGATTTCGATCGTTTTTTTCTAACATTCCGTGTTCTGTGCAGTGACACACATTGCACACTCATCCTCTTAAGCCCGAAATATTCCATGGCCACGTATTTTGATCCGGACCGTGACTCCAAGATAGATTACACAAATATCAAGAAAGTTCTTGATGATGCTCTCCCCGGCTACGCCGCATCTGGAGGCACCTTTAAGAGGCCAGCTCGTAGGTACGGTAGGCACGTGTTCACCCACAATACGACATTCCCCTGCCTCAAGCAGCTGCCTGGCGGTCAGAAGGATGCCTACTACGCCCTCCATCACATGCGGGCGATCGTACGGGACCATAATCACCTTCTGCTACCAAATAATCTCAAAGATTGGGCCGCAAGCTTGGCGGCAATCCAGGACGCGGACATCCGACAAGAATTCTTTCGCATCCAGTCGGAGTTTGCAGAAATCATCCATCAAGATGTCCTTCGTACCTCGGGGCAGTTCTACCTCAAATACACCGTCCAACAGTGAGATAGACACAACGCGACAAATGCAGGCTGACAACGCCCGCGACTTCATGACCATCACGACAGACGGCGGCTTCATCCATGCTCCGGTCCCATGAGTCGAGTCGAAAGTAGTGATGCTATGTGTAGTTCTGAAACATCGATTAGCTCATGTTGTAATTAAACTTTAATGAACTTGTATGTCTCTTTGGTTTGGACAGTCGTTCAACTTAGATGTAATCGATGCTATTTATTAGTAGGACCATGAATCGTGTTATTAATGTCTTGCTTTTCTCTTCCGATCCTTTTGTTGCATACTTATATATTGCTTATGTATTGTCTGTTGTTTGGCTAGTGCATAGAGATGCCGTCGTATGTCGTGTATAAGGGTAAGGTTCCCGGAGTCTACGACGACTGGGAGGAGTGTCGGAGATAGGTTCACCGTTTCAGCGGTAACAGTTACAAAGGGTACACCACTAGGGCGGAGACGGAATCTAGATACGCGTGCTATCTAGCGGGAGAGAGGAGGGAGCGTTGGAGGAACCGGATGAAGACCAGTTTCATCGCGATGATGCTCATCGTGATGACCGCAGCTCTCTTCTATGTGATGGTAGTTTAGATGATCGATATCGACTTGTAGTGTGAAGACAAACTCGCTACTCGCGGTCTCGAGACTTGTAATGTTCTATCTTTGTTCGGTCTTTTGAATTCGGAGACTAATATGATGAATTGTATTCGGAGACTAATCTTCTATTGTATTCGATGAATCTGCTGTTGCTGTGGGGTGCTGTCTATATTCTGTCCAATAATATATTTTGTAATCTGTGCAAATATCAGAAAAGAAAAAAATATCCCTAATACACATAGTAATGGCGCATCACCCCAACGTGCGCCATTAGTATGCCAAAGGATACTAATGGCGCATCACCCCGCAGTGCGCCATTAGTATGGCAAAGCACATGTGTAAATATCGCCCCCTGGGAGGCACACTAATGGCGCATGTTGGTCTATACTAATGGCGCACGGCATGATGCGCCATTAGGATACCAGATACTAATTGCGCACCAGTGCGTCATTAGTATTTAATACTAGTGGCGTGGTACTAGTGGCGCACCAGTAGTGCGCCATTAGTAGGCAAAACTGGTGCGCCACTAGTAGGCCTTTTCCTAGTAGTGTCCGCAATATACATTTAACTTAACATGTAGATGTGCATTAGTGCAAGCATATACTTGTCAATCATTTGAGAAAAATCAACATACTAATTAAATTCTACTGTATAAGCAACTTGATTAATTCAGGAGCGGACATCAATCATATTGTTCTAGTAGGCATAGATATTCATCAGGCATGCTTGCATACTATTTCTGACTTAAGACGTTGAATTGGTAAATCTGGCTGCACAAAACTTGGAAATGACTTTAAAGCGGTATGACTCCACCTTCTGGCGTGTCACCTGGTGTTAAAAGTTTGATGGGTGGCTCTTGGATCCAATTGAAGAACGTCTTAGTGATTAGATTAGCTAATGTGTACGGATTGCATAATTGAATATTGCCAATTTGCCACACTTGTTCACTTTGACCATGCAGCAACCAATTGTTCAGGCCCGGTGGTTAACCTCGATGGTCACATTCCCTGCACCTCAAGGTGTCAGCTAGCGTAAAATACATCAACTGTAAGTAAAATAATCCAAATGGGTATTACTATAGTTGGTTAGCACGAATTGTTAGGTGGCTATTACAAATATATCACTAATCAAATCTTAGAGACTCAATATAAGTGTGTATAGATGAAGACGTATATGGGGACCATAGCTCCCAAGTTAGCAAAATGATATTCAAACTTTGAGAGTTCAGGAGCTCGTTTTGACATTTCGCATATGATTCAATGCACCTCTCATGCATCGTACGCATTAGCAGGTAGGAGTACTACCGTACTAGACTGCTAGGTAGTTCATTGGATTGGGTTTATATATTTTATTTGCCGTCCCATTCTATGATTAATATTTTATCTTCGCAAACAAGTCCTAGGTAAGGATGGAGCCTTCCTCGCAGCTCCAAGGTAGAACATTTCGTCCTGGAAAAAGGTACTGTATATATTTTCACGTGTTGTGGAATTTGCCCATGCCAGCTGCACGTTTGAGAATTTGCTCTGGACCATCAATTTCACGTGTAACACGAAGCAATGCAGATCACAACACAATAAGACATAGAGGATAACCATCTATAACACAATATGCATATGTCTCACATGAGAGATGCCAACATGTAATCCCATTGGATAAACCATAGAAAATAGTAGCATTTGAAATTTCTGGAGTATCTCTAGCAATAGCTCCCATTTTAGAGCCCCAAAAGCCAAATGAGCGCCATCCCGATTTTCTGAGGCCCCAAAAGTGCCTCCATCTCCAGCAATAGCCTCCGATTCCTTGGGTGGTGTTGGCCAAAGCCCAACTGTAAATATTTGTAAAGATATGTACTTTGGGGAGTCTTTCCCCCTCTTCTCTAATGAATGGTACGCATGCTTGTGCATATTCGAGAGAAAAAAGCCCCCGATTCCTTAGTTGCTATTTTCCATTTTGTACTCGGTGTCACAACGGACCGAGCTATAATTGGCTCATTATTTTTTTCCTTTTATCTTCTCTTAGCGCACTGCCATGTGCCACATGGATCCTTCACCCGCCGCACAATCCACTAGTTTGTGCCTTGTCATCGCAGGGTGCGCAAGGAGGCTGAACTGCCTTCGTGTAGGCGGGCGGCGCGCCGATTTGAGACGACATGAGGCGAGGCAAGGGGGAACTCTGCTCGATGAGGCTAGAGGTGGACAGCGGCGGCATGGAGGTGCACAAGGAGAGGCTGGAGTTTCCCGATGATGCAGGACATGTGTGTGTGTGTGTGTGTGTGTGTGTGTGTGTGTGTGTGTATGTGTGTGTGTGTGTGCGTGTGCGTGTGTGCGTGCGTGCGTGCGTGTGTGCGTGTGTGTGTGTGTGTGTGTGTGTGTTGGGGGCTGGGAGGGGGTCTCGAGGACATGATAACGGCACGGCGCCAGTTTAGCTACGATTTTGGTGACAGGGATAAGGTTGCAGCTGAACACGGCAGTCATATTGATTTGCGGGCATTGCTGCATAAAGGCCCAGGTCAAAAAAGCTATGAAAAATGAGTGACGCTAATCAAGATTGTGATTACAGAACGTGAAGAGACTTTGCTGGGCCTCATCCATTTATTTTTCTTTTTTGAGTTGGCCACAAGAAGAATATTGAGATGAAAAATGATGCCTCAAACTTTTAGCTTGCGTTTGGAGACTGATTGTTTCTGATATCTTCATGTTTTCAAGATAATGGCGATAGCGAAGTAGCATCGTTTTCTGTTGATTTTACTGACTTTGTTCAAACTGCTGGCAGTTCCCAACGGCAGGGTTCCTCCCACTAATTTCAGCTAAGCCTGCATGCTAGTTTTCCGTTTGATTTTGCCGAAAAAGGGTTCCCTCCCTGCATTATATTATAAAGCACCACATTCAGCATACAACAGGCCATACAACAAAAGAAAAGGAAAGAGCGAGAACGGTAAAAGATACAAGACGCCAGGGGAACCCCTAACTCGGCAAACCCGATCCTGCATACGGCATGACTAGGACAGGGCAGTAACATGCAGCCGGAGGAGGCCTCGCATTGTCAACTCTGCCGAGGCCAACCGATGTTGATCCACAAGCCGTCTCTACCTCCGAAGAAGGCCACCTGCCCTCTTGCCCCAGACTGTAGGACGCCACGCCATCGGCAGGTAAAGCCGCTCACCCGAGCGGAAGGCCGGGCCAACAGGATGCCGGGGAGAGGACTGCAAGCATGGCCGCCTCACCTCGCACCGCAACAATCCATACTTCGTCACCGCCTCAGCCCGAATCAACGTCAACCGAAAGTAGCCGAGCAGGAACACCACTGAGGAAGACAACCCCCATCTTGCGAAGCCTCGACCGCCCATCCGCCAACCAAATATGGCACCTTCAAGAAGGACAACGACGCCAATGCGCCATCACCACCCAACCGGAAAGTTTGGGCTTTTGCTCATGTCGCGGAAGAAAAAGGTGGGGAAAGGACCTCGATGCCGCCCCTAGAGGTGACGTTGGAGCGCCTCCGACACCGTGGACGCAGCCGCAGACCAGGGGTTTCCCCCGGTCCATACCCACAAAACCCTCCATCCCTAACCAGCCACGAGCACCAGGCAGACGGATGCCCGCCTCGCAGACTGGCGAGGCAAGACAAGACACAGGGGAGGGGGCCGTCGCCGTCAGATCCGCTCCAAGGGGCCAATGGGGAGACCCCGGAGCCAGCTCTGTGCCCGCCGCCAGCCCGCCGCCCGCGCAGCCAGACATGGCGGCCTTCCGCATCAGCACCAGCCACGCACCGCCTCTCGGTAGTGGCCGCCACCACAGATCCGGCGCGGCTTGAGCAGGCACCACCGCCCGCGCACGCACAAGAACCACCACCACAGGGCCCTTCGGACGGCCGCCAAGCACCAGTCCCGCCGCCGCCGCCCACCGCCGCGCCCTCTGCTAGCTCTGCGCCACCACTTGTCCTCGCCCGCCCGCGCCAGCCCTCGTCAGAGTAGGGGAAGAGACGCTCCGCCGACGCCGACGCAGACAGGGCTTCGCCCCTCCACGCGAGCCAACGGTGGCGAGGAGGTGGAGGGGGGAGGGGAGGAGGTCGGCAGCTAGGGTTTCCCCTCCGCGTATCCCAACTCTGTGAAAGATGAGATGAACGAGAGCTTTAAGTTTAAGTTTTCCGTTTGATGTCACCCATTCTACGGTGTAGATCCTATCGGACTAATTTTGTTTCTTCTGGAAAATCTAGTGAGCTCAAACAGCCCAACTTTGTATAGTGAGCTCCTGTCGAGTGCATATGTAGTGTTAGCCCCAACTTTGTACCACTCCATCCCATAATATAAGACGTTTTTTTATATTATGAAACGGAGGGACTAGATACAAACACACAGCTCTTCTTGACGTAAACTTTTTGTATTTGCTCAGAGATAGAGTCATCCTGGCCCATAGGTCTTTCTTAATCTCACTGCCACGTTTCAGCTAACAAATCACATGCCTTACTTGTACTAGAATAATTACCACGCGGCCTTATTACACGCTTGCGACACTGAGCCACATGTGGGATTGGATGACGCGCACAGAGACAGACTGATCTGACAGTATCTATACACACCATTGTATACAAATTGCAGCAACATAAACGGGCAGTTCTCCCTCTTCACATATCTGCACACAACTTATTTCATTGGTCTGAGCTTGGCTGATCACTTCGATTCAACCTATTTTCACTAACTTTACTCGATCATAGTACTTAATAATTAATGGTGCGGTCGTCGTCTTCTCTCATCAACAAGTCTTTGCGGTCGCCACGCACAAACTGAAGCTTGCTCCTCCCTCCGACAAGACACGCGCATGGCGGGCATGGACTTGTTGGGCGAATAAGCCACGGCGTGCGCGCGGTCTGTGCGCATGCGCGAGCCGGTCCAGCCGGGCACGGTCGGTGGCCGTGTTGGGCTCGTGGCGGGTGCGTGCGTGTGTGGCATGCATGCATGAGTGTGTGTGTGCGTGGGTTAGTCAGCGAGGAGTCAGGAGAGGTGACCGGGTCGGGCGTGCGGTGCGGCCGTGGCGACCGCGTGAGTTCGCGATGGGCGCGCGCGAGCCGGAGCACGCGGGACGTGGCTAGTGGGAGGGTGGGCGTGTCGGAGCGTGGCCTGGCGTGTCATAGCACGCGGGTATAAGACCCCCTTCCCCCCTGTGTGCGAGTTGAAGAAACAGAAAAGGCCGTTCGTGCGGCACGGTGTTTGTGCGCCCGGAAATCCTCTGTGTCCATCTTCTGCCTCTCTGATTGTGTCTCTGGTGATCCTCATCGAGTGCTAGGGCTAGCCGCGCCAACAAGTGGTATGAGCCTCAAGATGAGGGGCCTGCATGGAAAACATTATTCCTATAAACGGGCACAACTATTACTTTGGGCAGGAAGTGCCTCGTATGTGGACGGCGATCTGCCAGCCACGGGAGCTTGGAGGACTGGGGATCTCAAATCTCTTCTTTCACGGAACTGCACTTCGTGTCAGATGATTATGGCAAGAAACAAGACTCGAGGTCAAGACAAGGAATGACCTTCCTTTCCCCCAAAGACAAGCTCTTCCTTGCTGCCACTAAGCTATAAGTTCGGATGGAAAGAACATTCGACTCTGGCATGATCATTGGTTCACGATATGCCTCTAAAAATGTAGCTCCAAATCCTCTTCAATCATAATAGGTGCTCAAAACTGATAGTCAATAAGAGGCGCTTCACAATGACAATGCATCTGCTGCATTACGAGTACTTATGGCTCTATCAATAGTTACTCTGACACCCCTCCCAAACGGATAACATAAGAAGGAAATGGACCACTCTGCATATCGCACGATCTTGCATGGCTTGACAAGAACAAATCATGAAGTTCGGATTTGGAACTCCAAAGCCCTTGCCAAGTGCCAGTTCCATGCCTACCTTTCCAACCAATCATGAATCCAGTAGGGCAGGACCCCCTTGTTAGGAGCGTTCGCAACTACCTACTGACAGTGTTCGGCTCACAAGCCGCTAGTACGGCGCCGCTGGTAAGTCCTTACGAGCGGCATATGGGCAGCACGCCACTAGTAACTACACAACCAGTGGCGTGTGCAGCACACATCGCAAATCAGAAGTGGACCCAGTGGCATGCTCGGATAAGGGCACACCACTACTAATGGAAACATAATTTCCGTGCAAGCATGTGTGAACGCCACTAATAACAGAATGAACTAGTGGTGTTTGACCTTAGGCTAGTCATAGTGGGGAGTAATTTAGACTAGGAGTAACATACATATGTTACTAGTCTATGTTACTACCTCCATAGTAGGAAGTGTCATAGGTGTAGTAACATACTCCCTCCGTCCCATAATATAAGAGCGTTTTTGACACTAGTGAGTGTCAAAAACGCTCTTATATTATGAGACTGAGGGAGTACATATCTATATTTATTGTTTCATAGACTCATTTTGCATTGAAAAGCGCTATGTGATGGTACTCCCTCCGTTTTTATTTACTCCACATATTAGCCTTGCTCAAAGTAAACTTTGTAAACTTTGATGAAGTTTATAGACAAAAATATTAACATGTACAATAAGAAATCAATACCATTAGATTCATTATTGAACGTACTTTCACATCATATAGATTTGTTATGGTAAATATTTATATTCTTTTCTATAAATTTGGTCAAACTTTACGAAGTTTGACTTCAATCAACTCTAACATGCAGAGTAAATAAAAACGGAGGGGGTAACATATTATGTTACTCTATTTGTCTCTCTCCTCTTTAATTACATGACACATCATCGTTTTTGCTTATGTAGCATGTATGTTACTACTATGTTACTTCCATTATGACTAGCCTTATGCGGGTGCCACTGGTAAAAACTTGCCCGCATTGAAAAGTATGAAATTCATTTATTAAATTTGGCAGCATTAAGTACTAGTTTTGCTGCCATGCATCATTTATGAGCAAAAGGCCTCCTTAGCTTCCATGGCGGCAAAAACGGGATAACATGTTGTCATGCAACCTTTTGTAGCCCACGATGGTGCCATGACGGCATTTGAGCCAAAAGGGTTCATTATGCTGTCGTGGCATCATTTTGGGCTACCAAAAACTAATAAGAAGTTTAAAACTTCAACTAACAATTACTAGCATTCATAAACACACATGTTCAATACACATAACAACCATAGTAGATATACCACAGAAATTCCAAACATGGTACACCATAACAATTCCAAAAAAAATCTATACATTGGTGGGTGTCTAAAGAGTACTCCAGTTCAAGTATTGCGATATCTCCTTCCGTCGCTGAAACTCTATGGTTTGACCAACCATCTTGTAGTAATATCTCACATTCCCATAACTAAAAAGAGTCCGCTAGTGATCACCAAACCATAAGTGATGGCCCCCACCTAACTTCATAAATGCGTAAACCAGGCCTGGGTGGGACCAACATTCACCTGCATTTGTCAGCACAATGACGTGCATTGAATGTGATTGAATCTGAGGTTAACCGAACAAATCACCAAATCTGAAGAACCCTAAACCTAGGGCGCAATAAACTTACAAAATGCTCCACATCCATGATATTGATGTCGAGGTCTTCGTATGCGCTCTCCTCCCCGTCCTTCCATGAGAGCACTAGATATGTGGCACCATCAAGCTCAGCGGAGACAGAGAGAGTGAGCGACAGACGAGAGAGTGAGCTAATGAGGGATAGAGAGTGACGACTCGGTCTGTTTTGCCTGGGAGCAGACCGGTCACTACTAGGAAATGGGCTATAGATAAAATAGCCATTAATGGCGCACCAGACATGTGGTGCGCCATGCGCACCATGTGCTGGTGCGCCATTAGTGTAAAAGACACTAATGGCGCACCAGACACAGGGTGCGCCACTAATAACAATTTTTATTTATTTTTCCAAACATATTAATGGCGCACCAGGGCACAGTGCATCATTGCTAGTTCTAACTAGTAATGGCGCACCAGCCTCATAGTGTGCCACTACTATATTTTTTTATTTTTATTTTTTTCCAAAACTACTAATGGCGCACTGTGCCCTGGTGCGCCATTAGTGTATTTTTTTTTATTTTTTTGCGAAACTACTAATGGCGCACCACCAGCAGGTGCGCCATTAGTAACGAGGGTTACTAATGGCGCATTTGTAGGTGGTGCGCCATTAGTAACCTGTGACCAGCTAGATATTTTGGACAGCCACACCTACCCACTCACTTTCCCCACTTCATTCTCTCCACCTCCTCCTCCAAGCTTGTCTCGGCTGCCTCCTCCTCCTCACCTCATTTGCACCATAAATTCATCCAAATTAAGTGGTTAAATTACCTTTTTTTGATAGGTAAGTAAGGGGGAAGCTATCTTTATGTTGTTCTCCCTCCAACAACGTGCACATGCACTTTTTATGGCCTAGCTAGATCTATGTATGTTTGTGGTGTTGCATATGTTTGTGGTGTTGCATATATGTTTGTGTTTGCAGGTACCGGTATTTGAAATGCGATAGTTGCCAATATTTTGCCGGAATGTTGATTCATTTCCGTTTCGGCGAGAATTTTGGCACTATGCATTCTTTTTGGTCCTATTTTTAGGGAAAGTCATGCCAAATTTTTTCTTGGTTCTAAAATATCGTTTTGCTCTACCCCGCAGGCGACCATGGTCCGCACGATGACCGAAGGCATCGTGAATAGGTTTTTGAGCTCCGCGAAGGCCGAGATGCTTCAAAAGAACGAGACGGAGATAAGATGTCCGTGTCGAAGATGCAAGCTGAAGAGCCTTATTGCGGACCCGGATTCCGGGCAGGTGCGGGACCACCTGCTCTTGCGTGGTTTCATGGATGGCTATCGGTGGCAAGGTGATGAAGATGACTATGAAGTCGTCCATGGGGGCTGGGCAAGAAATGAGGAAGGGCAGCAAGACAACCACCGCGGCTCGGGCGGGCGAGAAGACGAAGAATCTCCAGGACATGATCACGACGGTGATGCTGTACACAGTCATCATGTAGAAGATGCCGGACATGATGATGAGGAAGATGCCGGAGCAGACGAAGGGCATGATCATGAAGATGAAGATGCCGGCGGAGCAGACGACGATGGACCATCGATGGGCTGGGTGCAGGACCCTCATATTCAAGAGCTGCTTCTCAAGCAGACGTATAACGCAAGAGCTGCCGCCCGAGAGAAAGCCAAGCTGGATCAACTGGAGATAGACGCGGTTACTCCATTGTATGAAGGATGCAGGCCCGAGGATACCCGCCTGAAAGTAACGCTCATGGCTCTGGAGATGAAGGTAAAACACAAAATGACCGACGCATGCTTCGACGAGAACATGTCATTCTGGCACGAACGTCTTCCCAAGGGGAACAAGTGCCCGACCAGTTTCGAGGAGGCGAAGAAAATCGTGTGTCCTCTGGATTTACCGCACGTGAAATACCATGTGTGCATGAACAATTGCATCATTTATCGGGACGAGCACGCGGAGTCTACCATATGTCCGGTGTGCGGCGTCACTCGATACAAGAAGAGGAAGAAAGCTCCTCGAAAAGTGGTGTGGTACTTTCCGATCACTCCTCGTCTGCAGCGGTATTTCGCGGACCCTAAGGTAGCAAAGCTCCTGCGTTGGCACGCGGATAGGGAGGAGAAGAAGCGAGAAGATGACGCAAATGATCCGGAGATAAATAAAAAAGACAAGATGCTGAGTCACCCTAAGGATGGGAGCCAGTGGCAAGCGTTGAACTTCGAACACCCAGAATTTGGGAAGGATCCAAGGAACATCGTGCTGGGCGCGAGCACCGATGGAGTCAATCCGTTTGGCAGCCAGAGAAGCACACATAGCACCTGGCCTGTGTTTGTGTGGATGTACAACCTTCCCCCTGGTTGTGCATGAAGAGGAAGTACATTCACATGAGTATGCTAATTGAAGGGCCGAAACAACCAGGGAACGACATCAATCTGTATCTGGGGCTGCTGAAAGAGGAGCTAGACACGCTGTGGAAAACGCCAGCCAATACGTGGGACGCCGCAGAGAAAGAATATTTCCCTATGAGAGCCGCACTGCTCACGACGGTGCACGACTATCTCGGTTACGGATATCTCGCGGGGCAGGTGGTCCACGGATTTTCTGGATGCGTCAGGTGCATGGATGACACAACGTATCGCCAGCTAGATAGAGATCCCGGGTCTTCGAAAACCGTGTTCATGGGACATCGAAGGTGGCTTCGCGACGATGACCCATGGAGGAAACGCAAGGATCTGTTCGATGGTGAAACCAAACCCCGAAGACGCCCGCGTACGAGGAGCGGCGAGGAAATAGACGAGCTGTTGAAAAATTGGAAAGATTGCCCACTGCCGGGAAAGAAGCAAAAGGCGCCAGAGCCGGGAAAGAAGCGAAAGGCGCCAGAGCCGCTGCTGAAGGTATGGAAAACGAGGTCTGTTTTCTGGGACTTGCCGTACTGGAAGATCCACCGTATGCGTCACAGCCTTGATGTCATGCATATCACGAAGAACGTGTGCGAGAGTCTGCTTGGTACCCTGCTCAACATGCGAGAGAGGACCAAAGATGGGCCGAAAGCAAGGGCAGACTTGAAATCAATGGGCATCAGGGAGGAGCTTCACGCTAATGATGATGATGATGAGGCGAAGCAGGACACGGAAAGTCGTCGCAAAGGCAAAAAGGCCAAGAAGACCGGAAATGACTTCCCTCCCGCGTGCTTCACTCTAAGTCAGGAGGAGATCGATCAGTTTTTCACCTGCCTCGTAGGAGTAAAACTTCCTTACGGTTACGCGGGGAAGATAAGCAGATACCTAGACTCAGCGAAGCAGAAGTTCAGCGGGATGAAGTCTCACGACTGTCACGTGCTGATGACGCAGATACTTCCAGTTGCAATCCGTGGGATCATGGACGCGCACGTCCGTGAAACGCTATTTGGCCTATGCAACTTTTTCGACGTCATCTCTCGGAAGTCGGTTGGCGTGAGGCAACTCAGAAGGCTACAGGAAGAGATCGTGGTGATACTATGCGAGCTTGAGATGTACTTCCCGCCCGCATTCTTCGACGTTATGGTGCATCTGCTGGTCCATATCGTGGAGGATATCATCCAACTCGGGCCGACGTTCCTGCACAGCATGATGCCGTTCGAAAGGATGAATGGTGTCATCAAAGGATACGTTCGCAACATGTCACGTCCAGAGGGAAGCATAGCCAGGGGCTTTCTGACCGAAGAGTGCATCTCCTACTGCACGAATTATCTAGGCATCGAGAACCCCGTTGGTCTGCCCGTCAACAGGCACCTCGGCAGGCTCGCTGGATGGGGTCACCGTGAGGGTCGCCGCGAAATGCATGTCGACTTCGAGGGTCGACTCGCCGACTTTGAAAGAGCAAACCTAGTCGCGCTACAACACATAGACATGGTCGATCCTTGGGTGGTAGAGCACAAAACCTTTATTGAGAAGACGTACAATGACCGAGGCCAACAGAGGACGGACGGAGATATAATCAAAGAGCACAACTCATGTTTCACGCGTTGGTTCAAGCAGAAGCTTCTGTCGTACCCTTTACATGAGGATTCTTCCGCGGAAGAACAACTCATATTCGCCTTGTCACAGGGCGCCGAGCACAACCTGATGACGTATGAGGCGTACGATATCAACGGCTACACATTCTACACCGAGGACAAGGACATGAAGAGCGATGGTTATCAGAACTCCGGGGTAACGATGGAATCCTACACCGGTAACGACAAGGACAGATACTACGGAAGGATCGAGGAGATCTGGGAGCTGAGCTACGCTGGAGAGAAGGTCCCGATGTTCCGTGTCAGATGGGCCAAGAGCGTCATAAAAGAAGACCGGTATTTCACCACCATGGTTATACCCGAAGCCAAATCCAAGACCGCAGGCGCGAACGTCACCGCGAAAAATGAGCCATGGGTACTGGCTTCCCAAGTGGACCAATGCTTCTTCATTACCGACCCGTCAAAGCCCAGTCGTGTTGTCGTGAGGAGAGGCAAAAGGAAGATCATCGGAATGGATGGAGTCGCCAATGAGCAAGACTTCGACAAGTACGGCGACCCGAAGATGGAACATGACGACGACGATGAAGTATCAGCATACACCACAAGAAGAAGCAGGACCACCCTACCTAAAGGACGTCCGTTCAAGAGAAGAACTCCATTTACGAAAAATAAGGGCAAGAAGATTGTGAACAGATAGCTAGCTAAGATCGATTGTATTTAAATTGTAGCCTTCATTTCTCGATTGTAATCGTAGTCTGAATTTGTTAATATTTTTTGAACTCATGAATATTTTTAAATTTCATGGGCACTTTTTGAATTCATGAATATTTTTTGAAATTTTGATGATATTTTTTCATATTCATAAATGTTTTACCAATTCACAAATGAATGCAACTAAAAATCCAAAAAAAATATTGATGATATTTTTAAATAACAAATTTGATGATATTTTCAAATAACAAATTTGATGATATCTTCAATTAAAAATAAAAAAACAAATTTGATGATATTTTCAAAAAAAACAAATTTGATGATATCTTCTGTTCTAGTCCTCATGAAAATAATAAATTTGATAAAAAACAAATTATTAGATGCAACAAAAAATAATGAAAAAAAGGTTACTAATGGCGCACCAGAGGAGGGTGCGCCATTGCTATCAGAAAAAAAAGTTACTAATGGCGCACCAGAGTGGGGTGCGCCATTGCTATCAGAAAAAAAAGTTACTAATGGCGCACCCCTAAATGGTGCATCATTACTAACCTTCCCCCTTGTGTGTGTTGTCCATCTCGCGTTCGTCCTTCTCTCCCAATCTCACATCTCTCCGACCCACTGCGCCGCCGCCCCTACTACGCCGCCGCCCGTGAGCCCCCCTCCTCCTCCGCCCGTCCTCCTCTGCCCGTAAGCCCCCTCCCCCTGGCTGACTCCCCTGGCCTCCGTGCGCAGTTCACCGTCCCGGATCTCCGACTGCATCGCCTTCCGCGGCGGCAACATCCACAGCGTCGACGTCTTCATCCCCGACGACGCCCCCGCGTCCACCAGGAGAGGAGGCCCGAGCACCTCGCGACCTCCCCGCCGTCTATCCCCGCCTCACCCAAGCTCGCGGTCTCCGCCCTCTGTCATCTCCGCTCCGGCCACCACCTCATCGTGGTCAGGTAATCTTCATTGCCCTCCTCCCTCTGCCTCTCTTCCTCCTCTCCTCCCTCCCGGCCATGCCCTCTTTTTCTCTCTTTTGCTAGGTTCAGGTCAAATCCCTCTCGAATTTAGGTCAAATTAGGTTCAAATCCCTCTGAAATTAGTATGTAAAGCTCACTGTTCTGAAGTTCTGATCAGTTCAGTACCTTAGTAAGCAATAACACAAGCTTCCATACAAGCCAACAAGCCAAGAAGATACCTGCTACTACTATAGTGTTGATTCTGAATTTGTGGAGAGAGGAGTGCATTCAGAGAAGAGAAGAGAATACAAATGAATTGGCTTGTTTATGTCAAATACAAATGAATTGCTATTTGTGGAGTTTACGCTCCTTTGAATCAAGGCAGCACTGTCAAATGAGCTCCTCTTCTTTCTACTCCTTACCTAGACATAAACTTGGAAAGTTTTAACAACAAGAATACAAAGGATAGTCACTGCAGCTGCACATGATCTCTGCTAGTTATAGAAATTCATTGCTTGTCCTATGTTTTCTGTCAGGGTATTGTTCAGGAAGCTTTCTTGAGTTTGTGTCCTTTAATTTGTAAATCTGCAGTTCTAGCCACTGTTTGTAGTTCTAGCCACTCCTTGCTGTTAGTTCCTCAAGGAGTTCTGCACAAAATTAGCTCAACAAGTTGCATCTGGCTTTTACAAAGTTGTTTTGGCTTAAGAGGATAAGTTGTTGTATATACTGTCATAAAGTTCAGCAAGAACAGGGCATCAACAGTGCTACTCTAGTATCTAGTTGGGGAGGGACAAATGGACAGGGCATCACTGTAGCTGTACTGCACAACAAACTATTAGTCTTAGGATTAACACTCCTCATATGAGATGAGAGGATTTTTTTTAAATGGCTTCTTGCAGTTTTGAAAATTCAGTTTATTCGGTTACTGAAAATTCAGTTAATTCAGTTAGGCACACAAATTTCAGAACTTTTGTGTGCCCTACTACTTGGTGTTTGTAGAAAACCAGGAGTGTCAATGTGACTAGAATTCACTTGTTCTTATATGGGTGAAACTTCACTTGTTTTTAGGCTAGTGCAGGGTGTTGATTTATTCTGTCATCATTTGTAACTATGTCACAAATAAATTGTTCCTTCTTCTGTATTTGACAAGTAATGATTGTTGATAAGCTGAGGCATGGATTAAGCTGTTTCTTTGCTGTAACATACTGTATATCACTCCACAATGAAATACAGTACATATTGATGTGCTTTGTAAAACTTGTTCATGTACTGAACTACTAATGCCTTGCGATGCTCTGAATTACTTGTGATGCCTCTGAATTACTTGTGATCCCATTGAGAAAGACTTGTAAAGATGATGATCATCTTTTACAGAAAACAATTTCTGTAAACACATCAGTAACTTTGCTAGTTTGCTGGGTTTTGTCTCCGACCATCGTGTCGTGATGATTTTGCAGGTACCCCGAGAGGCCCTTGAGTTTGCTGGAATGTCGATTAACTTCCGTTCTGGCAAATTCGTGTACTCCATATGTCCTATTTTCAGCAAAGGTCATGCTGAAATTTTCCGTGAATTTTAGCATGACTTTGCTAAAAATAGGACATATGGGGTACTTATGACTAATGCATGGGCCGGGGTCTTAGTACTTAATTAAGTAGGATCAAGTGCCCTTTTATTCTTGCTGCATTAAACCATAGGTGGCAATAGAGCCAAGTGATTAGGCCCAACTTAGAATTCTCCTTCCCAGCTTAGCTTTAAGGGTGCCTCGGTGTCGATGAGAACCTAAATGATGTACGCTTAGGCTTTTAGGGTGCCTCGGCGTCGACAAACCCTAAATGATAAAAGCCTAGCTTTTAGGATGCCTCGGTGTCGACAAACCCTAAATGATGAGACCATGATCTTGTTCCTTGACAATAACCAACTTGTTGACCAAACTTTTTTCCTATTTAGAGCGAAACATGGCCCACAACGATGAGGCCGGCGGTTCGGGCGGCAAGCAATTCTGGGAGCTGTCCCAGGAGCTGGAGGAAGAACCTCACTGCTATGAGGACGTCGCGGAAGACACCAATCCTGACTACACAACCCCTAGTGGCGTCGGGGATGACACCACTAATGGTGCCACCGAGGATGCCACCACTGATGATGGCGGTGCACGCACAGATGGCAGCCAACCGAAGAGGCAATGGAAGGACCGGCGCCCGAGCGTGCTCGGCACCGTCAAGGAGGAATTTACTGAAGTGAACTCCGACGGGCATCCAACGGCGCCCAAACAAGTAGTCAAGGGGTACTCGGTTCAGCTCGGGTGCATTCTCCGGAGCACCGTCTCGATCAACACCGAGAACCTAAGGCATAAGGACCGAGGGAATTTGCGCAGCCTCCTCTTCACGAAGCTGCACGAATGATACAAGTTCCCCGCTGACTTTGCAAACACACGCCTCTCAGGGAATAAAGTGAACAGTGCCGCCCTCACGAGGATGAGCACGACCCTGTCTACTTGGAGAAGCACGGTGAAGGCAATGATTGAAAAAGGTGATAGTTATGAGAAGATCAAGGCGAAATATCCTTTGATCAGCGAAGATGACTACAAGTAGTTCAAGATCAAGTGCGAGAGCAGCGCAACCTCCGAATCAAGTCAGTGGGGGAAAGAAATGCGGCAGTTGAACTTAGGGGTCCACCAACTCGGTCCCGGCGGTTACAGAGTGGCGGAGCCTATATGGGACAAGGAGGACGCGGAGCGTGCCGAGCAAGGCCTACTGCCCCGCTTCGAGAAATTCCGTGACAAGCAGACCAGGAACTTTGTCAGGGCCCGGTACAAGGAGGACCCGGTAACAAAGGAGCTTACCACGGATCCGAAGACCAGGGGGCTTGAGCTTGTTTTGGTAAGGAATACACCCCCGCGTAAGCTCCATATGGTTGCATTCTAATTAACGAAGCCAAATTTTTAAATGCTTCACATTCCTTCCGCAGGAGGCTGAAAGCAGTAGCGCAGGGTCGTCTCAGAGCTCCCCTTTTGACACCCCTTTAAATAGGGCGTTGAACGTAATTTAAAACAAGGATAAGCTCAGTAAGCCGTCGTCAGATGGTCGTGTGGCCGGCAAAGGCTTGTCCACAAAATGGTCGCCATACTATACCGCTGGTGGACGAAAGGAGAAAAAGACCAGCTCAGAAAGCCAGTCGCGCGAGGTTCAAGAACTCAAGGCACAAGTGGCGTGGATTCCGGAGATTGTCCAAGAGCAAGTACAACAACAACTAGGAACGACGCTCACCGCCATGGTGCCTACCTTGATTCAGGGGCTGACGACGTGGATTGCGGGCGGCCAACAGGGGCCTCCCCCGGTTCCCAGCTTCACGGCCAGCAACTCGCACAACGCGCAGACGGCGCCATTGGTGTCTCCGGCGGAGGCGGTATTCGTGTCTCCGGTGGCGGCACGGGCATTGGAGCTTAATGCACCCGAGTGTAAGCCGGCCGGCACCTCGCCAACAAGCGGCCCCTCCGTCAGTTGCACGCCCGCCGTTGGCGGTGCCTCGACATTAGCCGAGCTCGATGGCATCACGGTAACTAAGCCTCTCGGCTGATGACTTCATCTCCTTGCCTTTGACTGGGCATCCCTGATGCCCTACATGTTTTCGCAGGGCGCCGCCGACGTTCCTTGCACTCTCCTGCACTTCGTGGGCGGCGAGTTGGTCGATGTCGCCAAGGGAAGAATCGTTCAACCGGGAAACCATGTGTTCCACGGTAATCCGATGCCACCCACCTTGTATAAGGTTGAACTGGTTCGGGTGCTGCCAGGCTGCGACGAGTTGTTACCTCCGATTCGACCCGCTGGGGCCGACGAAGATGATGTGATGACCCTCAGCGCCTACGTAAGCTGGCCCCTGCTTTGGCCGAAGAGCCGGATTCGTTTGGGGGCGGGGGACACCACCCCACAGACAAGACCGACAGTCGTGCCAGCGCCAAGCTATGGCAAGAATGCCGCAACGCTACCGGACATGCCGGACATCCCTATGACACAGGATCCGGACGACGACGACAACGACGACGGTACATTTACCAACGTCGATAAGTACTTTGCTGAACATGGGTACGGTGACGAGTTCTGCGGGCCTCCTTCTCAAGAACCCAACCCTGAAAAAGACGACTGCGATCTAGCTGGTACGACGGAGAAACCCAATTGCAACAGGTGTCGTCTGGCGTTCAGTTCTCATGAGACGCCTCCAGCTGCCGCCTTCACCGAGCCTCAGATAGCTGAGGTGCGAAATATTATCAGCCCCAACACGCTCAAGAAGGCGGTCTGTGAGCAGAACTCGATCCCATTACAGCAGATCAGGATGAAGGGACGGAAACGAAAGACTAACAAGGGCGCCGGTGCGAGCCAGCCGGCACCGAGTATGATCCGTGCTCAGGACGGGCCACCTTCACCTAAGGATATCTCGAGGAGGGTGCATGTGGCGGGTAGGGCGATGCTACCGACAAATATGCTCAATGCTGCAACCGGTGCTAGGCGGAGTCTGCATAACAGTGTTCTTTCTTTGGAGAAGCGGCGTCTCAGAGAGAATGATGTGGCATACCCGGTTTTCGTGGCCAAGGTGCCAAAGGGCAAGGGCTTTGTGGATAGCGCCGTCGGGGGTACGATCGTCCTGCGGTTTGATGACATCTTTGCTATGTTTAACCTTCATCCGCTGCACTACACCTTCGTTCGGCTGTTTTCGCTGAGTATGGAGATGCGGATCATTAGAGACAAGACCCCGGACATTGTGATAGTCGACCCCTTCTACATGCGTGCCAAGATCTTGGGCAGCGCTGGGGACCGGCAAGTCGCGAGTTCACACCTCGAAGGCGTCATTCTGGCAAACCCAGATAAGGATAACTTCCTCGTGCCTTACTTTCCCGAGTAAGTCATCCCCTAACCGCCCCGTAACATATGATTTCTTAGATTTCGATCGTTCTTTTTTTTCTAACATTCCGTGTTCTGTGCAGTGACACACATTGCACACTCATCCTCTTAAGCCCGAAATAATCCATGGCCACGTATTTCGACCCGGACCGTGACTCCAAGATAGACTACACAAATATCAAGAAAGTTCTTGATGATGCTCTCCCCGGCTACGCCACATCTGGAGGCACCTTTAAGAGGCCGGCTCGTAGGTACGGCAGGCACGTGTTCACCCACAATACGACGTTCCCATGCGTCAAGCAGCCGCCTGGCGGTCAGAAGGATGCCTACTACGCCCTCCATCACATGCGGGCGATCGTACGGGACCATAATCACCTTCTGCTACCAAATAATCTCAAAGATTGGGCCGCAAGCTTGGCGGCAATCCAGGACGCGGACATCCGAGAAGAATTCTTTCGCATCTAGTCGGAGTTTGCAGAAATCATCCATCAAGATGTCCTTCGTACCTCGGGGCAGTTCTACCTCAAATATCAACCGTCCAACAGTGAGATAGACACAACGCTACAAATGCAGGCTGACAACGCCCGCGACTTCATGACCATCACGACAGATGGCGGCTTCATCCACGCTCCGGTCCCATGAGTCGAGTCGAAAGTAGTGATGCTATGTGTAGTTCTGAAACATCGATTAGCTCATGTTATAATTAAACTTTAATGAACTTGTATGTCTCTTTGGTTTCGACAGTCGTTCAACTTAGATGTAATAGATGCTATTTATTAGTAGGACCATGAATCGTGTTATTAATGTCTTGCTTTTCTTTTCCGATCCTTTTGTTGCATACTTATATATTGCTTATGTATTGTCTGTTGTTTGGCTAGTGCATAGAGATGCCGTCGTATGTCGTGTACAAGGGTAAGGTTCCCGGAGTCTACGACGACTGGGAGGAGTGTCGGAGACAGGTTCACCATTTCAGCGGTAACAGTTACAAACGGTACACCACTAGGGCGGAGGCAGAATCTAGATACGCGCGCTATCTAGCGGGAGAGAGGAGGGAGCGTTGGAGGAACCGGATGAAGACCAGTTTCATCACGATGATGCTCATCGTGATGACCGCAGCTCTCTTCTATGTGATGGTAGTTTAGATGATCGATATCGACTTGTAATGTGAAGACAAACTCGCTACTCGCGGTCTGAAGACTTGTAATGTTCTATCTTTGTCCGGTCTTTTGAATTCGGAGACTAATATGATGAATTGTATTCGGAGACTAATCTTCTATTGTATTTGATGAATCTGCTGTTGTTGTGTGGTGCTGTCTATATTCTGTTCAATAATATATTTTGTAATCTGTGCAAATATCAGAAAAGAAAAAAAATCCATAATATTCATACTAATGGCGCATCACCCCAACGTGCGCCATTAGTATGCCAAAGGATACTAATGGCGCATCACCCCACAGTGCGCCATTAGTATGGCAAAGCACATGTGTAAATATCGCCCCCTGGAAGGCACACTAATGGCGCACGGCGTGATGCGCCATTAGTATACCAGATACTAATGACGCACCAGGGGTGCGCCAGTAGTATTTAATACTAGTGGCGCACCAGTAGTGCGCCATTAGTAGGCAAAACTGGTGCGCTACTAGTAGGCCTTTTCTTAGTAGTGGGTTGTCGTCTAACGGCCATTAACTCCGTGCCTCCCCATCCACATGGCAGGGCTGGTGGGCCGATTGTGTTAGAAAATGGCTCAATTTTTAAGCACATGACAGTTTAGGTTTCCTGAAATAAAAAAAATACTTTTTTGATAGGTATAAGTCATGTTTAAAAGTTTCTGGGAAGTCTAATCTGTAATGGGTAGTTTCTGGGAAGCCTAACTTGTTTTTTTTTTACGATTAACGGCAGGAGCTCCGCTTTTCATTATAGGCGAGGGAAAACTGTACAGACTGAAATCAGTCAGAACAAAGGATAGAGAAAAAAGAAAAGAGAGGAAAAACTACACCTCGCAAAAAGCCTGACCAATAGTCAGGAGGTCGTCTCTAATCAAGCTAACTAAGCCGGAGAGAGCCAGGGTCGTACTTACAAAAATCCTGCGATTGCGTTCTTTCCAGATGTGCCAGGCAACCAAAACTGGCAGGACAGACTTGTGGATGGCATGTTTCTTGGAGAGAAAACAGGAGGTCTTCTTCCACCATCCAAGGGCAGTTGTGGTCGTGCGAGCAGCAGCCGCTGTCCCTGGGTGGGAAGAGTTGAAGGCGAACCATACTTGCTTGCTGAATGGGCACTCGAGCAGAAGATGTGTCAATGTTTCCATGGATTGATTACAGAGTGCACAAGTTGCATTGCGCGGCCATCCACGCGTACAGAGTCTGTCCGCGGTCCACAGCCGATTTTGGACGAGCAGCCACATGAAGAATTGAACCTTTCCATCTGTTTTAAGCTTCCAGACTTTGTGCAAACTTGGGTTGTGGGTGTGAGCGATGAAGTGTGTAAAGTGGTAGTTTTATGTTAATTACTTATTTATTTCTTGAAGTAAGAAGCTCAAATTTGCTTATAGACAGAAATATATGTGTCGGGGTCAGATTTAATTGATAGAAAGTCAGATATGCAAGATGTGTTACATTCTAATTCAATAGCATATAGTAGTCAGGGCCATCACTCGGTAAACAAGCTTTAACATCCTTCCTGTTTGTATGAGCCCAGACTCCTTGCAATACACATCACTCTGTATACCCAAACCCCTATTTCCCGGGACGTTTTCGTTCTCATGTTTCACCACTTGTATGAAAATGACGCCTAGGTAACTTGGTACATGGCACGTGTATTATTTTGGTAGATGAATGTGTACGAATGCGTGGTGTGCCCTGGTTTTGTTTTGAAATTTTTTGAACGCGCGTGCGGGATGCGTTGGTTCGTTTAGCATTTTTTTTCTTATCGCATTGACCAGTTCATCCGATGGAACTTGTGCACTGACACATTCCTCCTGCTTCGTTGCTTCTCTGCCCTTATATTGGTTATCGGGCTGTGTTCCAGCCGCTCTTGGGCTAATCGATACGTCGATGTCTGCTCCTGTCGCTGTTGGCCCAAACGTTGTCTGGCTTCCTCTCTTCTCTCCGCGTGTCCAACCATCATTGAATCGGGATTATTAGAGCGTCTACAGGATGTAATGCACCACCGCCGCATGCGCCTATAAAAGGATCCCTCCTTCGCCTCTGAACCTCACGCTGCGGCACCGGAACCGGAACTCCTCCTACTCGCCCCTGCCCGTCGTGAATACCGCCTTCTTCTTCCACAACGTCGACCTCGCCACCGCCTGCTTCGAGAAGGCCACGCCGCTGGTCTCCGCCACCACCACGGAAGAGGAGTGGCGTGTCTTGCTCCAGCCAAACCTTGCGCGGGCGAGGAAGAGCCGATCCAGGCGCACACGGAGGCCGTGGGGGGCGCAAGCTCTGCTGATGGGGTCTTGGCTAATGGCATCGACGTCGTCCGATAGGATCATCCACGAGCGCCTCCCGTCGAGGGATATGGCGTCCCTGGCTGGCGTCGGCCCGCCATCACGGCGGCGGACTGTGCTTTGTTGGGCAAATAAGCCACGGCTCGGACGGGTCAGGCGCGGTGCGCGTGCGTGCGTGCGGTGGCCGCGTCGGGTCCGACCGTGGCGGGCTCAGGTGTGTGTGCGCATGTGTGTAGCGTGTGTGTGCGCTCAGTCTGTTGAGCTGCCCGCGTCCGGCGCGTTGTGCGCGAGGCCGAGCGGATCGCTCGGGTGCAGCAGCCAGGCGCGCGTGTGTGCGTGAGTCTGTTACGAGCCGATCGCGGTTGTGCGTGTCGTGGGCGCGCGCATGCAGCTCGTGGGCATGCAGCAGAGCGGGGTGGGGTGCAGCGTGTATGAGCACCAGCCCGGGTATAAAACCCGTAGACTGCTCCATGTTTGTGTTGGTGAAGAGCCAGCCATGTAGCCATTGAAAGATAAAAAAGATTAGGGCGTGCGGGTGCCCAGGGCGCCGTTCGTGCGCCGGCTCGGAATTTCTTGTGTCTTGTGTTCTTCTTCCTCCTTCAGTCTTTTTCTTTCTCGAGTGCAAGGCGAGTGCAGTGGCTAGAGAGAGGGCGGCAACAACATGCTTGGTGCAGGTGGTGCCGTCGTGCCGGTTGTGTCGTCGAGCCAGGCGTAGCAGAAAGCGGCAACGATGTCGCGGTGCTCGGCAGCGTTGAGGGCCAGGTAGCAGGCAAGCAGCTCCTTGAGGCCCTGCGATGACGCCCGATCGTACGTCGTCCTTCGCCGTGATTATCTCCGCCATACTCTCCACTTCTCCAGGAAGTCCGCTTCCGGGTACATCATCACGAGGCCCTCCTGCAGCCAGCGCCGCCGCCTCGCACGTCGCCTCTGTAGCACGGCCACGGTGGTCTCCAATGGAGGCTGCACGTCCGCTGGCCTCCTCCTCTTCAGCTTGGCGCTCAGCTTCACGAGTTGTCGCCCCGGCCGCCGCGCCCTGGCCGTCGGCAACTCGCTGCCGCTGCCCCAGGCCTCCTCATCTCTGTTGACCTTCTCTGCGGTGCTGGCGGGTCTGGTGAGGATCGGCCACAGCTTCGGCTCCGGCATCGCCCTGAGCCCGTCGAACCGGTCGTCCACGGCCGACGGTGACTACGTTGAACAACACGTTGTCGATCGGCTACGGGCTGCGCGGAAACCGTGTGTCTCTGCGGCCGGCGCTTGCGTATCCCCTTGGCGGGGCCACGGTCTCCGCTCGGGCGTAGTAGGACACCCTGTTCGGGAAGCACGGATGCTGCGGCAACAACCTCTGCGACAACGACGACGACATCACCACCGCCGGAGCATGATCACTTGCCAGTGCGAGCGATGTGACGGTGGCGAGGGCGGATGCTCCTGGTGTGCGTGCGCTCAGTGGCGCCGAGAAGGGGCTTAGGTTGTAGCATCGGGGCGGAGGGGAGGCGGTGCAATAGACAGCAGGACGGTCTCAAAGGCGGCCACGCTGCGCAGGAGCGAGTGGAGCCGGAGTTGTCCATTGTCAGCCAGGATTGGCTGTTGCTGATGATGCTGCGGGCATGTGGACGAGTACGTGGATCTCAAGTTCTCAACGTGAAGACGTCCATCAGCAAGGCGCGGCCTGGAGCTGCGCATTGCACGGCTATGTGATGCTGTTGAACATGAGGTGCATTCAGACCGCGATGCATGCCATTCGTGTTGTATCCCCTTGCATGGTCCGACGAGGTTTCACATGTGTCCAGGTTCCTGTGATCATCTCTCTCTCTCTCTCTGATATTTTTTAGTGCACCTCAGTAGCGAGTGAGATTTGCAAGTGGTCAAAATTCTGGTGCTATCATTGCTATGTAATAAGACAAGGTTTCTCCCGATCCTCTTTCTTCTTGATAATCCATATAGGGATTGCTTCTGTGGATTATTGTGAAGCCTTTTCTTGTAGATTAAAGGTTTAGAGATGGTCACTAACTGATTGGTGTTATTTAGCTTCGGGTTCATTTTTGTGCTCTTAAGGTATAGTATCCCTTCCATCATTGCTGCAAACATTTACGATCTGTCCTTGGTGCAAGAATTTGCAACCGTTAAACCCACAGTGGTTCCGGTGTGGGATATATTCTTCATGGTCCCGTGTCCTTTGCACCGTTGTGGGATATATTCTTCATGGTCCCGTGTCCTTTGCTGCATCTGTTGTTAATTTGATGATATGCTTTTTGGGATGACCATGATTTACTCCCTTCTAATATTTGTTCTATGCAAGCATCAAGACTAAATAATATGTGTTTACCCCCTTATCATATTTGTTGTATGTAGGCATCAATACTAGAGATATGGATTTTACCCCTTCTCATATTTATTGTATGGATGCATCAAGCTATGATGAATTTGGATGACATACTATTAACTTAAGTAATAAGACCCTTACGGGGTGAAGAAACGCAAGCAATTGCAAGGTATTAACAATCTGTTTTTTTCTTACTGAAGCTGAACAACACAATGCATTTTAATGGCCCTCTTCGCCTGCTGCTTATTTTTAGATTGAGCTTGGGCCAGAT
The DNA here is from genome assembly GCF_018294505.1 of Triticum aestivum. Classification (NCBI taxonomy): domain Eukaryota; kingdom Viridiplantae; phylum Streptophyta; class Magnoliopsida; order Poales; family Poaceae; genus Triticum; species Triticum aestivum. The sequence continues at coordinate 24,860,557 of NC_057799.1, forward strand.
TTTATTCATATGAAGAATGTAGGTTGGGCCAGATTTTATTCATATGAAAGATGTAAAGGTTGTACTCTCATATTTTAGCTGTGTTAAAGCGCTTATCATGTCAACAGGACAATGCAAGGTGGTGTTGTGAGTTGTCATTTTCAGTATTCATTCGTTTCTGCAGCAGACCAACTATACAAAGACAGCTTACATTAATTTTCCTCCCAATGTATGATTTGGAAAGCCTACCTTCCTCTTCCAGTGCATATTTTGAAGAGATAAAAAACTTAGTTCATGAATCAAGCTTTGTATGCGCAGTCAACTGGGTTTATACTGCCATCATTGTACTTTTTCTTCATGTGGTGTGTTCCCATCGCCCTAGCTATGTCTCCCTATGTTGTATGTTTCTTTTCCTTTTAACGTTGTAAGACAATTCTCACTCTAAAAGCTTAGTGAAATGCGTCTACTTTGGCCTGGCTTCTGGCTGAGAAAATGTTTTCCAATTGCTTTGTCATGGATGCAAGTTAGTCATCGGTCTAACAGATGGGTATACCTATTAGTATTTTTTCCTATATATACATAGAAGTCGGTACTTCCAGTTGTACACATAGATAATATCTTGATGTATAGCTAATATAAAGTCCATGGTCATAAATTACACATTCAAGCATAGGTTCATGCACATTGTTTGCCCCATATACAAGCTCTATCTTGTTAACTACTGATGTGACACTTCCTCAGCTATCATTACATTACGAACACAAAACCAATGGGCGGTCAAACAAGGATGCTTTGAATTACCAAAGATTCAGAAATTTATCATGCAATATCAATATGTATTCCCTTTATGTACAATTAATGTACCGACTCTTTTCATTCAATAAAACTTTTCTTTATGAAAGATTATAGCATTTGTACCAGCAATATAATTTTTTGTACATACACCATAATATAAAAATTGAAGTGAACATGTAAAAAGTGAATAAAATAATAAAATAATTTCTATATAAAGTTTAATATTACTGTACACAGAATTCCTCACATAAAGTATCAATAGGCGCGGCGTGCCACCGCGCGGGCATGAAAATTCAACATGGCTCGCCAGCAAGTAAGTACCCAACAGAATGAATTTGCAAGAGAAACAATGAACTTGGCGAAAATATGCAATAATTTCTCCGATGTGGCACTTCTTCGCATGTACCCAAACGTCCTCACAAAGATGATCCCGTCATTACATACAAAGGAGCAAAGACACCCGTTCGACAGGTACAGGAATTGGCGAAAGCTCTTTACTACTTCATTACAAACTATCCTAAGGGGGGCTACACTAGGATGATTTAACTCAACTAGGCCGTCTGCAATCATTTACTTTCATGCAGTTGTATCATTATATATGATATGTTCCATACAACGGTCTGTATACTGTGCCAATAAGTAGACTTTATTAGTAGTGTGTACCCTTCCGTTCATCAGTATTTATCATACATGGCTGCAATAAATGTACTCATTTTCCATCTTTTAGAACTCTTTCTTGGTTTTAGTCATGCGATTCTATTATTAAAAATATAAGAATGGCCTTTACGATCCGTATAAATACAATGCATCACCAGGCGCGGCGTGCCGCCGCGCGGGCTATGCTAGTATAGACCTAATGTAGGCTCGGGTAAACGTTCAATCTGTTAGAGACTACCACCACTCACTGCCGAGGATGGCGGCACGGCTGGTCCTCAATGTCGACTGCCAAAGCATTTATAATGGAGTCTAAGCCCACCAAGTCTGAAGCCATGATACATTCAAGGTAGTGAAGATATTGTAATATCATTCGAACTGATTCCTTGAACTCAAAACCAATCTCATATTATAAATCAAAATAATTAAATACTTTCATACATATGTTAAAATATTAAAATATCAAGTACTTGAAAAAATTCAACACAAATAATCCCAGTTATATTTTCATCAAGTCAATAAACAATTAAAATTTGTTTCCTAGAAATTTATTGCTATAAACATATATAACAATAATGATCAGTGGAGAATAATATAAAATACACTTATTTTGAATATAAGTCATTTGCTTTTACATGTCCTCAGTTTTCATAAAAAATATCTTTACCTAGTAACCTATTACAATTATGATGAAATAATTTGTGCAAAACACAAAATATGTTTCCTCAAGATGTACACTTTTATGGTGGCGGATATTGGATGGCATGGATGACGGAGCAAATAACAAGTTGATAATACCAAGTATAGTATCCCTATGTCATAAAAGTGTAGTGCTTATTAGATTTTTAAAGTTAAACCTTGTAAAATTTGACCAAATTTATAGAAAAAGTTGTCGACATATAGAGCACCAAATCAATACTATTAGATTTATCTTGAAATAATTTTTCTTATGGTATATATTTGATATCGTAGATATAGATCATTTTCTCTACAACTTCATCAAAGCTACTGCAAATTGACTTTTACGGAAACCAAAGGTTGCTATTTTATGGGATGGAGGGAGCATTATTATCGTATAATAATTTTAGTCATGCGAACATGCAGGCCATCTGGCTAGCTAGTTTGGTAAAAAAAATTGCTAACAGTCAAAGTGTTTTATCATGTTTTTGTGAAACAAGTGATTTTCTAAAATGACGACTACATAGTTTTTTGCCTTGAAAAAGTGCTCTAGGTTTTTTTAGGGTAAAAGTACTCCAGTTTTTCTTTTAGTACAAAAAAGTACTCCAGTTGGAAACTTGTTTTTGTAGGAAGCATGGCGGCGTACTCCAGTTGGAAACTTCGTTTTGTAGGACGCAGTTGGAAAAATAGGACGTGGGAATTGAAAAACAGATTGCTTTGAGATTACGTGCCCCGACGGAAAAAGGAAACCTGGATCGAATATATACCGTGGTAATTCGACGCGTACCAGCAAGCAGCCAAACCTATACGACATGCAAAGCAAATAGAAACCCATCCCATCCGATCGAACAACCACCTTCCGGTCGGGCGAATAAACAGAAATCAGGCGGCGCAGATGAGCTCGTCCGCCGCCACAGACGGTCTGTGGTCCAGGCTCCCTGCTGATCTCCTCGGCTCCATCTACAACAAGATCGCTTCTCCGCTCGACCGCGTGCGCTTCAAGGCCGTCTCCAGCTCATGGCGTGCCGCGCCGACGGCACAACTGCCGGCGCCAAGCTTTCCTTGGGTGGTCCTCTCGCAATACGAAGACGGCACGGCGGAGCGCGTGTTCTGCCCCGTGGACGGCGCACTCTTCCGCACGCAGTGGCCGACAAGCGGCTGGTCGGCTTTCACGATGGCGGCTGGATCGCTGCCATGTCTGCTGCTGCTGGTGGTGGTGACACGCTAGTGACCGTCAATCTATTCTCTGGCACCCAGGTGCTGCTTTCTGCCAAGCAACGCACCACCCCATGACCCCAATGATCCGGAAGCTGATCTTTCCAGAGGCCCCCACGTCCAAGAGCTGCATCCTTGCCGCCAACTAATTAAATCACACGGTCACGGTGTGTAGAGTTGGATGTCCGAAACGTGGGTGGTGGACATCGAAGTGGGGTGAATCGCTCAACGACATTGCCTTCTGTCATGGGAAGCTATATGGTACGGTCTAGTCAGGGGGGGTCTGGACGCTATTCGTGTTCGACATCTGCATGACTAAAAATGCTTGGCCGATGCTCACTGTCACCCGCCAGCTAAACATGAATTTACCCATGCACACAGGATGGGTGCGATCCGTGTACGAGAGAATTAATCATCTCACCTACATCGACATCAGCTACCTTGTCAAGCACAGGGACGGGCTATTCATGGCCCTAAGGGTTCACTGGCTTACGGAGCAGGAGTCTTTGTGGACAACGACAGAGGAGTGTTTCTTCAAGGTGTTTGAGCTCATCCACACCGATGACACGCAGGCGAGGTGGCAAGAAACCACAACATTGGGCCATTATGCCTTCTTCTTGAGTGCAACGTGCTGTAGGGTGCTGCACGTCGAAAGGTAGGCGTGGTGGGATAGAGAAAAATCGCATCTACTACAACCACAGATGCTCAACAACTGAACACGACTCCATATGTGATGATGTGCACTTGAGAAGATGTGACAACGGTGACCATTTGTATCATATGGGGGAACAAAATTCAAAATTTGAATATTCTCCATGGGATCAAGTCAGTGGGATACTATGTGGCCGATGGCAGTCATGCTCTTGGGTGGCTTCTCCCTCCAAGATGTTGTGAAAATAGATGTGCTTTAGCAAAACTGTTATTAATATCACTCAGCAGTAAATTTTATATGCACTTAGCTTTAAAATTAGGGATGCTACATCCATTCCATTGTTTCCCCTAGATGTTGCATGCTTTACATGTTTATTAGGTGTTTCTAGATTTATTCTCCCCATGTGTTCCCACTTATAGTAACACCCTGAGTTTTGCACCTTGTTAATCTGAAGTTAATGAATGTTTACGTTGGGTCGTTAGTGGTGCTTGAGTTTGAACTTGCTTCTTATTTGAATCTTTTAAATTTTCTTGTATTGCTTGTTTTCAAAAGTGCTCATAAATCATAAGAATTCCCTTGGACAAATCATTTCAAGTCTTGGTCTCAAACTTCACCAAAAGTTCGTGCCAAGTGGTTAGGATGTACAAAAAATAAATTACAAAATAATTTGGCCAAAAAGTATTTTCCAAATATAGGTTTCCAAATACACCTGAATATATGCTTGAACTACGGGTACTTGATTTAGGTTAGATAAATCTTGAATACCGCGCAACACGCGCCACCAAAAGATCGCCGCTTTGGGAACCTCATTCATCACTTTACATAATGACGTCCATAATTTGTTTCTCTGCCGACCAGGATTCGGTAATCGTCCCTTGGCCTGGAGCAAGTCGCTTGTTATAGTTCACGGGTGATCGATATGTTGATTTAAGAGAGTAGACACCACTTCTTTCAAATATCCATGCCCACCTTCTCGCCCCAGTGGAATAGTATTAGGTATAGCTTCAACTTCCCTCACAAAAAAGAAAAAGAAAAAAAAAGAGTATAGCTTCAACTTCTAGGCTATAAAATTCCTTCTAACAAGTTCAACTTAATTTCCACGCCCCATTCTCATGATCAATTAGATCCAACACCTTTGCAACCAAACCTGGGCCAATTTGTACAGAAGGTGTCACTGAACCACAGTTCGGGATCCATTTATCAGTCCAAAGGAACACATACTTTTTTTAGGGGAACAAAGGGACACATAATGGCCTTCTCCTATACGTCGGAAGCCTGGAGATCTTCTCTGCCTGCAACATAGTTTTTTTTTTGGAACACTTTTGAAGGAAGTAGTTGGAAACGTAGGACGACGTAGAAAGCCTGATTTGTTTCGGTTTACGTGCGCCCGACGGAAAAAGGTTAAAAACCAGATCCAACATATGCGGTGGTAATACGACGCGTACATGCTGAATATCTACTACTCCCTCCGTTTCATAATATAAGAACGTTTTTCAAGCTTTCTCCGTCCCATAATATAAGAACGTTTTTCAAACTAACAAAGCTTGAAAAACGTTCTTATATTATGGGACGGAGGGAGTAGCAAATAGAAATCCATTCGATCTGTAGTAACCACCTTCCAGTGGAATATACAGAAATCTGGTGAAGCATGGAGACACAGATGAGCGTGTCCGCCATTCCGCGGAATGTGCAGAAATCTGGCGAAGCATGGTGGCGCAGATGAGCATGTCCACCATGGCCGCCACAGACGACATGTGGTCCAGGCTCCCCGATGACCTGTTGGCGTTATCTATGCCAAGCAACGCAGCATCCCAACCATCTTTAAGCTCGTCTTTTCAGAGGCGCCCACATGGAAACGCTGCATCCTTGCCGCCATCCCCGAGAGTGCGATCGATGTGTGCAGAGTTGGATGCCGAGAACGTGGGCGGTGGGCGTCCAAAGAGAAAGACTGGTTTAACGACGTCGCCTTCTGTCATGGGAAGTTATATGGCCTGGCCCTCTCAGTTGGGAAGCTAATGGTTTTCGACATTCGCATGACTAAAAGGGTTCACCGGAGATCACCGCGACCTACCCTACCAGCTAGGCATGCGCCCACTACCCAAGCACCAAGTCTGAGTACCATCCAAGTAATAGATCAATTGTATGCGCCCACTATCCAAGTAATAGATTAGATACGGTCCCTTATTTATTGCGCATGCTGTGGACGATGGGTATCTCAATACTACTCCCTCTGTACCACAATACTTGTAGCTAGGGGAACTAGTGCATGTTTGCGTCATCTCCATCGCTGTCATTGCCATGCCTGTCACGCACTGCTCACCGGATCCGGCATGTGAATCAGCTTCCCCACGGTAAACCCGCCATCGACGACGAGGTTGTGCCCGTTGACATACTTGGCCTCGTCGGACGCCAGGTACACGGCCGCCCGCGCGATGTCCTCCACCTCCAGAACACTCCCGCCCATCTCGTTCATGGCCGTCGCCACCATCCGCCTCAGCTCCTCCTCGCTCGTCTCCGGCAGCAGCTCTGCCATCCCGCGCAGCCCGAACGGCGTCGCGATGGCGTGCGGCGATATGGCGTTCACGCGCACGCCCTGCCTCCCCAGCTCCCCGGCCAACGCCCGGACGGCGCCAATCACGGCGGCCTTGGAGATGCAGTACGCGGGGTTTACGCCGCTTCCGAGCACCCCCGCCGTGCCCGCGGTGCAGATGATGCACCCGCTCCGGCGCGGCACCATCACCCGCGCCGCGTGCTTGATGCCGGCGACGGCAGACCGGACGTTGGCTGCCATGGTGCGGTCGAAGTCGGCCAGGTCGAGCGATGCGACGGACTCCAAACTCATCCTCCCGGTGACCCCGGCGTGGTTGTGCAGGACGTCAAGCCGGCCGTGGCGTGCCACTGCGAGGTCGACGGCGGCGGCAATCTGCGCCTCGTCGGTCACGTCGCAGCGGGCGTAGGAAGCGTCGGGGCCGAGCTCGGCGGCCACGGCGTGGCCGAGGTCGTCCTGGATGTCGGTGAGGATGACCTTGGCGCCATTCCTGACGAACTCCGTGGCGGTCGCCTTGCCCATGCCGCTGGCAGCGCCGGTGATGACGGCCACTTTGCCGGCCAGCCTGCATGGTTTTCCCGCGCGCGATAAGCCATGGCATGGACCAGGACACGACATAACCCAAACGAGAACCAACAAGAGATCCCATGGCATGGCATACCTCATGGAGCTCGAGGCCGTGCAGAAGCGAGCGAGGCCGACGCCGGACGAGATCGCCACCGCGGCTGCCCTCATCTTGCTCCTGCATACGCAACCACATTAATTTCGGAGGCACAAGAGCGAATCAAGTGGTGATCTAAACGCTCTTATATTTTTTTTACGGAGGGAGCACTACCTAAGAAGAAGATGGTGAATTGCTCTGAGCATCATGAGTGGATTATTCCAGGTGGAGAGATAAGCTCTGCTGATTTGATTGTGGTGGGCTATAGATAGCCAGCAGTGAGCATTAATTCCTTGTCCTTAAACAGAAGAATTATGATGAGGAGGAGGACTGGAGGACGGAGGCGGTGACAGTGACAGACCACCAAACAGAGGATTGATCGGACGCGGAGGCGCCGTGGCACATCTTGTATCAATGATCGGCCCTGGGTGGGTATTATTCCTAGCTACTACAAGGCATTTTCTTGCCAGGGCTTCTAGACGATGTGAAAGCGAAGATGTCATCTCCGATGGGAAAGGGAAACAAAAGTCCAACCATCTGTACCTAATCACCTAATCAAAATCGTGTGACAGGGGAAAAAAAACTGAACAAAGTAGCACAGTCGATGTGATTTTCCAGGAGGTGATTTGATCGGTGAACTGTAGTAGCTAGGTGCCACTTCCCAGACTGGTGAAGATGATCGTTTACTGCCTACACGGGACGGGCAGCACATGCTCCTTGTCTCACTTCATGGGCCATGGCAGCTTGGATTAACGCTTTGATTCATCCACTTATATCTCTACGCTTATCCATGTTATAACATGTGTACATTTTATGTGAAACAGATATGAATTAATTTTCTATTAGGAATTTTATCTATTTCCCTTCTATTTTGGTTTGTTAATCCCCTAGGGTATAGAAATTTTATTAAACTTTAATTTTTTTGGGGTTTGTTATTCCTCTAGTCTAGGGAATAGACACTTTTTTGAAATACAATGTTTTTGAAAGAAACTTGATTAAAACCTGGAAAAACAAGAAATTTATGAAAAATATAATAAATTAGGAAAATCTAAACATTATAAAATCTTAGTGAAAAGCCTAGAAATCTGAAATAAGAAATTATTAAATGTAGAAAGAGCATTTTGAATTTTATGCAAATTCATAAATTGTAAATTACATTTGAAATTGCACTTATCTCTAAATGGTATTTTTTGTATGTGGTTTGCGAAACTAATGATGGTTGCTAAAAGAATATCTCAGGTTATTGGTTCCTCGAAGGATTATTATAGAGATGGCTAACTCACCGCTTCAAAAATGATAAGTGTGTGATTTTCCGATGACTCGAAGCTTTGCTTTCGGTTATTTCAGTCCTACGGCCACCACACTATAAAGAGGGGTCGAGGTGCTCGAAAAAAAGTATCAGAACACAACATACTCATACACCAGCCTTCCCAGCACTATATCCATGAATGTCCACAAAACCCTTCACAAATGTGCCAAGTGCCAGCCTACCCCATGCTCACGGGTTCCACTGTTTATTCTATGCATACCCCGTGTGGATGGGGTCCTGCCACCCTTGTCCACGGGGTCGAGTGCAAATCCTATGGATAGCCTATCTGTAGGGGAGCAACTTAGCCGATGCGCACGGGGCTTCCAGGAGGGCAATGACTAGATTTGTTGAAGGGGAATATCTCTCATGCCCCGAGACCGGGCCTAGGAGAGACAACCGCTGCGCCCCTATAGACATGGTCTATTGCCACACACAAGATGAGAATAAGCATGCATAAACCATCAACGGATCACAAAAGTTCATATATTTACTTTGCACATTTCTTTACATTTACAATAAATGCATAATATACATTAAATTTTGTAGTCGCTTCACACCCACCGGTCCAGCCTAATTTTGAATGACGACATCTACTTGACGTGCCCTTGCCAAACACCATGCAAACACACGAATTGTTGCTGGCACTTTAACTTTCCATAAACGTCTCCAATTCTTCTCTTCTTCTTCTGTATTTGACGCTCATGTAGCTCCTTCTAGCCACATCTCACGTTGGATTTTTGTTTCCATCAACATCCTATAAGCGGACCTAACCGAAAAGCATCTAGACTTCTCGTATTGCCACGCCCAAAAATCTTCTTGGGCATTGAACCTCAGCGGAATTTGCCTGATGATTTCAGCGTCCATCGGCAACATGTACTCCTCTAGCCGCTCAACATTCCAAGTCCTAATTTCAGCCTGAATAAAATCAGCAATCAGCCGCGGGGGATCACTTTTTGATAGCGCATGTAGGGCGCAACCTAAAGTTTCTGTGCAGCCAGTTTTCCTCCCATGCGCTGGTCCCCTTACCGTCCACGATGCGTTTAGTAAGGCCGACTTTCAGAATGTCCCTACCTTCACATAAAGACCGCCAAACTTTTGACGGATTTGGCCCCAGCTCGGCTCAAAGCACATCAGTAGTGGGGTGATATTCCGCCTTCAGAACTCGAGAACTCAACGAGGTTAGGTCTTGTAATACTACTCCCTCCGTCTGGGTTTACTAGGCCTCTCAGCATCACAAGCATGTCCCCTTTTATAAGACCCTGCTTTGGAAAGGTGCATGCATGCAACCATTTCATTGGTTGCATTGAAAGCCATTGTTGTTGATGCCATAGTTGGAAAATTAATACACTTCATGTGTGCTTTTTCATTGGTTGCATGCATGTAAGAGAGTGCATTGGGAGTGGAATGGAAGAATTAATGTGAGCAAATTACTATGTGTCTTGGTCTAAGAGAAGTTGTCTTTAGGCCTAATAAACCCGGACGGAGGGAGTACCTACTTTCCGGTTTACAAGGGTTATCTCAAAACTTTTGTTTTCCCGTTTTATAAGTCTCATTTCTATTGCTTCACATCACACGTTCAGATATCGAGGTGCATTAAATCATTGCATGCAAGGATTAAAAGAAAGCTCACCAATGCATGTATAGAAGTTTTTAGTTATTTATTAGTCATGCATGCATGCATTGCAATTAATGCATTGGTAAACACAATTGTTTGATGAAAATGAGGGCATTAATTGAGCAATTTTGCAAACTATCAAAATTATTCCACCACTCATCATCTACCTTGTTTGGTGAAATTTTTGACTTGAGCCCTATAAATCGGAAAGAAGGGAGTATGCGCCAAACTTGCCGTGCCAGAAGTGACAAGTTGAATAATTCCATGTCTCTGAACCTAACGCCTTCATTATACTTTGGCATACACATGGTCTCCCACGACACCAACGCCGTTTTTCTCTCGCTGGCCTTGCTGCCCCACCAAAACTTACTCCCTCCGTCTGGTGAAGAGTGTACGCTTGACTTTAAAATTTGTCCATAAAAGATTGTACTTCTATCTTTCCAATACACTTTAAAATAGAAAGAAATGATTCTCTCTCATCACATTGTAATCAAGACCAATAACATTCTGCACATGGTCTTCTTGATTTCTACATGTACTTAGCTAATTGATGGTTGGGTAATTAAAGAGTAGAGAGATGGTGGCTTGCACCTTTCCAATGATTTTTCACTTCACTCATAATTTGTCCTAAAATTTCTATATGTACACTTTTCATCGGACGGAGGGAGTATGTATAAGTGATGTTATCTACTGGCATAGTCCTCTTGGAAGCTTGAACACCGCATTGAGTAGGTGGGAATAGCTTGCACTACGGACTTGATCAATACTTCTTTTTCCGCTGCGATCAAGGGTCATCTCGATCCATCCTTGAACATTTTTCCACACCATATCTCTGAGATATGCAAAGGGCATGGAGCTCGGGCGTGGATGGAGCATCTCGGGCATGAGGTGCTGCAAGGGTCGCCAATGAGGCATGCAACCAGCAAGGGGTCCAAGGCCAAGTGCAGCGGGCGCGACAGATCTGGTCCCTGGCGGGTGCTCGCGTCTATGGAGCTCGCCGGTGCCCCTGATGTTTGGCTGTGGCTCGAAACCATTGTGGTTCCTTGCCTCGGGCAGGGCTCATCCGTTCATTCCCGGCATGGAATGGTGGCTCGCGCTGTGTCCGGTCGGCCGCTGATGGTTCTGGTGCCTGCTGATGGAGTTTCGCTGCCATTGGCCTCCGCGCGGTGCGGCTGGCTGAGGCGATTCTTCGTGCTTCTTCGTCCAAGGCCAGGTTTGATGGTGGTAATGGTTGGTGGGCTTGACATTGCCGGTGTTTTGATGTGCGGCTGAGGGTGTGTTGGGAGCTTGGGTGAAAACTCAATCTCGGCCTGGTGCTGTGACTAGCGATGGCGGTGGCTGCGGCCGTCGTCGACCTTCCGCCAGGCATCAGTACTTTGTTGTCACACCCCTCTCGCATGGATCTGGCCATCACGGAGTATCCAGGGGAAACCCTTGATCTTGTGTGATCAGACGTTGGCGGCACCTTGGTGTCGTTTTCCCTTTTGGGGCTTCGTCTTTCGAGCCCGGCATTGGCGAGCGGGACCAGTGGATGGCGGCGGTTGGGGCGTTTACGCTTCTGTGGCAATGATGATGGTGGGAGTGATGTCGGCGACGCGGCAATGGTTGCACTACTCGGCTCTTCTCCGGCGTGTCCACGGGATTGCCTCGGTTTGGTTGTTGCTGTGAATCGAAGCTGTGACGGCGGGCCCTACGGCGTATGATGACTGGCTGTAGATGGGTCGTCCGGTGATCTTTCGATCATGGCGCCAGTCGTGCCTAATTTTGTCCTTCGTAGTTCTCCGTCAGAGTTGGAGTTGCATTGTCTGTTCCTAGGTGGCTGAGTTCTGGCATGGATCTTCATGCAGCTCCACAAGGCCTCTTTATAGTGGGTTGAGTCGGCGATCGCCTACGGCGAATTCGGATTCGTTTGCTCAGAGTTTAGGGATGGCGAGGACTCCTTCTAGGGGAGCAGTAATGACGATGACGCATGCTTGCTGTCTCGACAAGGCCCTCTTTAGAGAGGCATGTGTGGGGTATCTTTCGTGTGCCGCTCAGCGGTTATGATGGTTTTAGCCCGGTTTCCCATTAATTAACCGGGCAACTCTCTTCTGCTTAATTAATAGATGAGACAAATCTTTTGCCTCTACTTTGAAAAATATATTATGCGACGCCTATGATGCAGCACTCCACAAATATCCAGGAAGAACATGAGTAACCTAGCTGCCAGCTGTTGTAACTTGTAACCTCGCAGAACACAAGGATCGATGGCTGTGCAGATGAGTGCGTCCGCTGTGTGACGACAGGATGTTGACATCAGATTTTGGCACAGAAGAAAACGTTATTAAGATGGCTTTAAATGAAGAAGTGATCTACATGAAGAAGTTTCATATTATCGACATGAACCTGTTTGAAGTTTGGGCCATCGCTATCTGATCTCATCTCGAGGGCCAAAGTTCGAAGTACTAAGATTTAATATTTAGAGTACCATTCGGCCGATTACGCCTCCAAGACGGCCTTCTATGAGAAAATGTTCCACACGGATTGTCTTCGTCTCGTCGAATCGGTGGATTATGGTATAAAAATCATTTTAGTACGAGGTCGTATGCCAAAGTTAAAGCCCACACAACGCAACTGTACCGTGAGCAAAATATGACGCCCGGGACAGACACACATGTGACTATGTCAGATGGGTTCGTGAGTAATTGTCTGTTTTGCACGAGCTATTCCACATCCATGATGGCCTCGAATCGAAAAACGTTCAACATGAAAGTTGTTCATCTAATCGAAAAAGGTTAAAATTGCTTTCGGGCTAATCTTCATCCGAGGTCGTTTGTGGCATGTCAGACTTAAAAACTGAACTGATGTCCCAGACTTATCTAAATTCGAGTTCGGTTAATTTTGAAAATATCTGAACGTGATTTGGACTCCTTTTTTTGACGGGAAGTCCAGCCGCGTAATAAATAAATGAGAGGTGACAACCAATTGAGCAACACACAATCGACAAATCAATCTATCATGTTTTATCTTTACTTTTATCTTCTCCCTTGTTCTTCTTCTTCTCATTCTTCCTGAAGGAGGGCAGCGATCCATGAGGCCCTAGGGCGATCAGGTCGACCTAGGGCAGACCATAGCCGCCACGCGCCCTGACGGGTCTCTCCCCGGCATGTAGGGTTTCGGGTCTGCAAAAGCGCCAGTCAGATTTCTTGCGTACCGCGCTTATGGGTGGGTCTCATTCGACGCGAGCTGCGGTGCAATCGACATTAAGGGCACACGGTGACGTGTTTGTGTGGGAACACATGCGACTTGTGGTCCAAGCTTCTATGCGATCTTCTCGGCGTGATCTATGACAAGATCCTTTCCGCTCAGACGCGTCCGTTTCAGCGCCGTGTGCCAGTCATGGCGCGTAATCATGTCACGGCATCTGCCGGCGCCAACCTTTCTGTGGTTGTTGTGTACCGGCAAGGCAGAGCGTGTGTTTTGTCCCGTGGACAACGCACTCTTCCGAGTTTCGCTTCCGCCTGAGGTGGTCTGCAAGCCTCTGGTAGGGTTTCACGATGGCGGCTGGATCGCCGCCACATCCAATTTTGATGATCGTCCGATTGTGAACTTCTTTTCTGGCATTGAGGTGACCCTTTCTGCCAAGCAACGCGCCGCACCAACCATCGAGAAGTAGGGTTTTCAAAAGCCCCCACATCGAAATGATGTATCCTTGCGGCAATCACCCAACAGTGTCTCGCGCTGTTTAGTGTTGGATGTCCGGAACATGGTTGGTCAATGTCTAAGGAGACTTTACGCTTCCATGACATTGCCATTTGCAGTGGAAAACTATATGGCCTAATCAGGGATTGGAAGCTAGTGATGTTCGACATTCGATGGTCCTAAGGGTACATTGGTTGCAAGAGCAGGAGTGTTTTTTCAAGTTGTTTGAGGTCGTCAACACCAAGAATACGCATCATGACTATATGTGGGAAGAAGTGACTACATTGGACAATCATGCCTTATTCTTGAGTGCAACATGCTCCAAGGTAGTGCAAGTGCCAACCAGCAAACGTGATGGAATAGAGAGGAATCACATCTACTACAACCATACCAGCTCCACATTTTATGATTACTATACAAGATGCGACAAGGGTGGCCATATATATTTGTAGCGAGGAACAAAACTTAGATGTTGTAGATGGGATCCCAAAGTCATTTTGAGTGTTTCCGTGATGTACCGGTAACCAATCCATTGTTCATGCATGCATTTAGATTCGCGTCGCTGTGAATATTCTATTCTCACTTTTTTGCTGTACCGGAGTTATACTTCATCAAATACAGCTAGTAGCCACCACCTTTGTCAGTGATATGACAGGCATGGCAACATGTGATAGCCCACTCTCTCCCTTCTCTCACACATAAATCCACTCTTTTATTTCACCTTAGCTAAATTAAACCGTCCATATCATTTCAACTATAAGTTCATTTTTGAAATAATTCATATATTTGAATTCCCGACGCTAAGACCTTTAGAACTAGACCAATCTTGGATACATTTCAAACACATTCAAATTTCAATGTTTCACATTTCATATGTGAAACAAACCCATTTCACTAGAAAATTATGAAAAACTCATATTTCAATAGAAATATGTGAACCAGCCTATTTCACAGAAAACTTTTCCTACCCAAATATGAAACTGAAATGTCAACTTGTGAAACTGGTTATTTCAAAATGTGTAATGGTTTATTTCAAAAGAGTGAAATATATTATCCTAAAAAATGTGCAATTGAAATAGATGTGATTTTTGTGAAGCAAGCTGGTGGAAAGTGAAATGTAGGTTCTGAATTGTGAAACAGTAAATACAGAAAGTGAAATTGCAATGTATCACTGTAAAAATGATTTTTTGGAAATATGTAATAATTTATTTCAAAAGAGTGAAATAGGTTATTTGAAAATTGTGCAATTTAAATATATGTCATTTTTGTGAAATAAGGTAGTAAAAAGTTAAATGTAGATTTCGAGTTATGAAAGAGTAACTACAGAAAGTGAAATTCTATTGCACCATTTGTGAAACTAATTATTTGAACATGTGTTGTAGTTTACTTCAAAAAAGTGGAGTATGTTATTTGAAAAATGTGTAATTTAAATAGGTGTTTTCTTTTGTGAAGCAAGCTAGTGAAAAGTGAAATGTGGGTTCTGGACTGGGTAATAGTCAATATGAAAAGTGAAATTGTAATGTATCACTGTGAAACTGATTATTTTGACATGTGAAATATACGTTCGAATTTAAACGTGCTCAAAACATATCCAAGATTAATCTCATTTCAATGGTTCTGGCACAAGTAGTTCAAATATAAAAAAAGTTTCAAAAAGGAATATATGGCTAAAAAGATATGGATGTTTTAAATTAGTTAAGGCGGAAGAAATGGTTGGATTTATTGTGCCGTAGAAGAAAAAGCGATTCTGTCACACTGTGATGCATGCATGTGAAGTACAGTGGTTGGTCTAAGTGCTAAAGATAGAGTGTAATAACACGAAGATGAATAATCTAGAAAAGAAGTGCAATACAATGATACTTAGCCCACATAGTGTGAGATGCCAGCTTCCAATTGAAGTCCAACTTGCCGGCACCTAGCGAAACCACGCAATTTTACTTTTCGAGATGGGATCAAGTCAGTGAGATACAAAATCATCACCCGTGACCATCTTACTCTCGGGTGGCTTGTCCCTCCAGACTTTTAGCGGGCGCTCAATGGTGTGAAAACATATTGACATCACTCAACTATAAATTTAAGGATTGCTCATGCAAACTCTATTGCCTTTTGGTTGTAGAAGTCTTGTCCTTTTATACTTTGATTCATCTTTGGACTTACAGTTGAAACTTTAAAATAAAAGAGGTCGTAGGCATCAACTAATGGAGGTGTAACTTTCAATTCAGAGAAGAAACAGAAAATCAAATACTCAAATTCGATATCTTCCCTGTTTGCATGCATATCGATCTGGTAGACAAAATAATTAATGTAAACAAGAGTACACAAATGAGAAAGGCAGCAGTGAGTAACACAAATGAGTGCTCTTATTGTATGGTCATATTGGCATGCAAATAATCGGAACAACCAGAAAGGCGTCTTTCCGCTTCGAGACGACTCTCAGGACCTCCGTCATATCAAGGTCCGTCGGCGCCATCCCATGCGGCAACTCCCAGTCAAAGTGGTATAGAAGGCTAGCAAGGGCAAGTTCCATATTTGCCAGCCCAAAGGTCATCCCAGGGCACATCCTCCGTCCTGCTCCAAATGGTGTGTACTCAAAGTCTACCCCCTTGAAGTCAATGTTGTTGACCTCAAACCTCTCCGGCATGAACTCCTCTGGCCTGTCCCAATGCATCGAATCTCTGCTGATGGCCCAGACATTCACAAGCACCGTAGCCCCCACTGGCAGGTCACATCCTAGTATTTGGCACGGTGCGCCGCACTCCCTTGGTAGCAGGAGTGGCACCGGTGGGTGCAGCCGAAGAGTCTCTTTGATGACTAGGTGCAAGTAATTTAAACTTCTCAAGCTCTCCTCTGTTACTGTTGCTTGTCCCTTGAGCACTCGCCGGACTTCTTCCTGCACCTTTTGCATCACCCTCGGGTTCTTCATGAGCTCGGCCATGGACCATTCCAGCATCGTTGCTGATGTCTCACTACCTGCAATGAATATATCCTGCAATGGATTTCAGCGATTAGGGCATTTCTAACCGATCCCTTATCCGACCGTAAGGAAGTATATTTGCGTTTTTCTCCTCTAGGTCGCAGCTAGCTCATCTCTTATACCGGTTAGTGGAGTAAAAAATTTACTCCATCCCTATTCCCTGGAGTATATTTACTCCGGCTCGCGGCGGCCGAGTAAAATTCTCTCCCTCTCTCTTCCTCTCGTTTGTCTCCTCTTCTCCCCCTCGCCTCGCCGTCGACACGTCCCCCGCCCCGATCCGCCGCCCCTGCTCCTCCCAATGCCCGAACGTGGTAGCCGGAGGTCCCCTCCGCCGATCCACAACATGGATCCGTCCCACCACACCCGCGGGTTGTCGTCCGCCGCCGCTTCCTCAAGCCACGGCCGCCACAGCCCTCACTCGATTCAAGTACTTCTCGGAGCTCCCTCCGTCGCGGCCGCCGATGAGGACCTGCCTCGGCGTCCGGCAGCAGTCGTGGGGGATGTGGGTGGCGGATATCACCAACCGGGAGACCCACCAACGGCGGTGGATCGGGTCGTTCCACACGGCCGAGCTCGCGGCCATGGAGTACGACCGGTGGCAGGTGAGGTACCACGGCTCCGACGCCCGCCTGAACTTCCGGTTCGGGATGGCGCCGGTACACCTCATCCCGCCGGAGCCGGGGGTGGTTAGCGCTCGGATGGTGCAAGAGGTCCGAGAAGTGAGGGAGCACCTTGAGGCGGACGCCGCTGCCGAGGGCTACATGGATGACCACCACCGGCAGCACCCGGAGCTCGTGGAGGCGGAGCGGGCGATATTCGCTGTCAATGGCAGCGAAGTCATCGTCATATCTGACGACGAGGAGGGCGGCAAGGGGCGCGACAAGAAGGGCGGCGAGGAGGAGGAGATCGATGTCGAGGAGTGGCGGAGCGTCTTCCCTGGCCACGACGGCGGCGGCACCGGCCCGGACCCAGCTCTCACCGAGGGTGGTCTCACGAGGAAGGACTGGCTCGACCTTCACTTCGACCGAATTTGAGTGTTAGTTTAAGTTTTTAGTGTAGTTTAGTTCAAGTTTATATTTACGCTTTAATGTTCGGTTGCAAAGACTATCTATGTTGAACTAATATTTAAATGTCCGCTAACTTTAGGGGATCGGCTAGAACCGACCAAAATTTAGTGGAGTATAAATACTCTACTAAGGTTTACTAGGTTGGATACTCCGCTATTTTTTAGGGATCAGTTAGAAATGCCTTCAGTGCCTAACAATACTGTAGCTAGCTGTTTAGTGTCATGACTCAGGACTCATGATGCATGTGGTCGTAACTTACCGCCATCACCGCCTTGATGTTGTCTGTGGTGAGCGGGAACTCCAAGTGGTCATCTTGGTTCTGGATTCTCAAGAGCACGTCAACCAAATCCTCCTCCTTGTCACATGCGGCTCTGGGCACTCGATGCTCCTGGATTACGGTTTCCATGAAAGCCATCATTGCTTGACTCTGCCGCTTCATCCGTCGCGGCATCCGGCTAACGAGCATCGCTAACCGGGATGATGGGTAGAGGTCCGGCAAGCCCGGCCTCGAGAATAGCTCGATACCTTCCTCCATTAACCGGAGGAACGTCTCCCGGTCCTTGAACCGGCTTCCTATGATGGCGCGCACCGTGGAGTCATTGACATACGTTGACAATAGTGTGCCGAGGTTCACGGCCGATGGCGATGGCGTCGATGCCACCGCCTGGAGGAGGTGCTGGACCTCCTGCTCGCGGATGCCCCTGAAGGACTGGACGCGGCGTGCGCTCAGCAGCTCGACGGTGCAAATCTTCCGGAGCTGCCTCCAAGCGCTGCCATAGGGGGCGAAGATGAGGCCCTCCGAGCCGTCAACAAGGATAAGCTTCATGGTCCTGCTGATGGGGCGTGTAGCGAAGACGATGTCGTGCGTCCTCATGACCTCATGGGCCGCCTCCGCCGACGATGCCACCACGAGGGGCAGGCCGCCGAGCCGGAGCAGCATCAGCGGGCCATGGCGCTGGGCAAGATCACGCAGCCTGTGGTGCGGGAGTTTGCCCATCATGTGGTGCAAGTGGCCGATTATTGGAAGTGCCCATGGCCCCGGCGGCAGCCTCAGGCCGGCTTGCCGGCGAGCTGAAAGGGTGAAGTAGGCCAACGGGATGAAGACTAGAATTGCAAGGAAGAGCAGGTAGGAGGGATGGCTTGCGTCCATTGTTTTGGGGTGCAGTTCAAATTGGATGGTAGAATGAAAGAAGCGGCTCGATCTCACCCTTTCTATATAGTGTTCAGAGCTATCCTTCCTTCCTTGGTACTCGTCATACTAGTTGACAATGATGGATAGTTCATTTTGTGGTATTCATGCTGAAAATACAACGGTGAACATGGTTCCATGCGCACCAACATGAATAGCAAATTTGAAAAAAAAAATACAGGAAAAACATAAAAATTCTAAAATTTCGGGGTATGAAACTTAGTCGACCATTCTACTCATGTGTGAAGTTTCATGATGTATTGACACCCATTGGTATTCTTAGTGATTTTTGACCGGATTACCCACGGATCTGATTTCTTCGTGAAACTTCATACACGAGTATACCGGTTGACTGTGTATATATTGTAAAAAGAGATTCAGATTTTTTGTTATTTTTAATATTATTTTTGAATTTACTACTCATAAGGAATGCACGCGGAACCATGTTCACCAAATTCGCGTCTCATTCATGCACTCTAATAAAAGTCTAAGTAGATTTTTTTTAGAAAAGGAGGATGCACCCCGGCCTCTGCGTCTGGACGATGCATACGACCACTTTATTAATTATTAAGCACAAAAGACCTTACAAAGTAGTACATCAGTAGTATATGAAATTCGCAACCACCAAACTTACTAGTTTGCAAGAGCCTGCCATCCGCAAATTAGCTTTACTAGGCCGTTATTATGTCATTTAGTTTAGAAAAACTGCCGCCATTATTGAGCAGTACTAATTACTTTAGTCCATTAGTTAATTCTATCTGTTTACTTGGTTCTGCTCAGTGAAAATAGGAATTTGGCGAACCGATTCTTTTGGAATCATTAATTGACGAGTTCTGCCTGTAATTGTCAAATCTAATGGTTGCCTTAAGTATACAGTAAGTATTGCTGTCTTTGAAATTTTCCAATAACGTAACGTGCGGTGTCTGATTCTTTTCTGATTGTTGAGTGCATAAGTGACAAAGGGCCACTTCTTTTGGCAGCTTAAAAAATAAGTGCCTCCTTCCCAACATTTTCTACAAGCTGCTTTTTTTATTTATTGAAGCTTCTAAACTAATTATAGAATAACTAATTTAGAAGTCTCAACAAATTTGAAGGACGGCTTATATTTTAAGCTGGGGAGACACAGCTTATTTTTTAAGCCGCCAAAAGAACGGACACAAAGAAGCGAGACTGCTAAGAAGCAACTGGTCAACTCTTAAATCTGACCCTTTATCCTTACGTGACAGACAGCCTTGCACTCAAAGTCTCAGCAAATGGTCATAAATAACACACGCTATCTATACATCACATACACACATACACACATTCATATTCATCTCATAATTGCATTGCATTATTTTACACTGATAGTAACATAATTCATAAAAAAATAAATGGGGAATATATTAATATTGGGAAGATACTAAATACAGGATAATTCATCCTGGAGCCCGGGCTCAGCTGCACCTGTTCAGCAAAAAATTCAAAAAAAATACTAGAAAAATTCAAAAAATTCCAAAAAAAAATTCGGGTGGTAGATAATTAGGTGCGTGAGGTGCGCTGCAAAAATCAACTCGTTTGGACATTTGAGCAAGTCTGTGCAAAAAAAGACAAAATCGGCGACAGCGCACCTCCCCGATTTTGTCTTTTTTTGCACAGACTTGCTCAAATGTCCAAACGAGTTGATTTTTGCAGCGCACCTCACGCACCTAATTATCTACCACCCGAATTTTTTTTGGAATTTTTTGAATTTTTCTATTATTATTTTTTTGATTTTTTCCGTGAGCGCGGGTGCAGATGAGCCCAGGTGCAGATGAGCCGCACTCCTAAATACATCCAGTCTCTGGACCTACAAGAAGTCACAAAGACATCTAGGATGCACACAACCAAAGGTCAAAATAAAAAGAAAGGAGCACTACATGGAAATCTCTTTTAGAAAATGTTACCAACGAGCTAAAATTGACATCTCTATTTCCACAAAATAGAAAATATATTGAGCTTATTGTTAATAGCGTTCACTCATACTCCCTCCGTTCCAAATTACTCGTCGTGGTTTTAGTTATTCTCTGTAATGAACATACTAGCCATGTTGCCCGCCTCCACTGGTTGAGAAAATAATTGGCCCTTCCGGCTTTTCACAGAATTCTATAGGGATCTATGAGATCGAGTATGGAATTCTGTTTACTCACTTTAAATCAGCAAGGGAATTGGCAAGTATGAGAGAGGACTCTCTCTGTCTCTCCGAGTTTCAACTACTAAGTGAAGTTAAGTAGCACTTCAGCTATTCTAAATGTGAATAGATTCTGATCAAGCAAGCAGGAGAAGGTGGTCCTTTCATCTCTCTGTCTGCTCCATGCTCTATGAAGGATCATGAGCAGGTTTAATGCTAGAAAAAAACGAGATCTGCCTAATCATTTCGGTAGATGAAGTAGTGGGAGGTCACGAAGGAAGTAAGGGGGCATGTTAAGTTGATAATTTCGAACATTGTAGCATCCTTTTGACTGTTGGGCTTTGAGTTGAGAACTTTTAAGAACTCTTAATATGAAAATACACATTCTAAAATGACGCATCGAGCGAGACCATTCTGTTTCATTGTGAATGAAAGACGTTTTCGACCAACAACATCTACTCATATCCAGCTTCGTGTCATTTTTGAACACTGCGACCAGCAAGCAGCAAGCGGGGGAGAGTCAAGTCAAGTCCAACACAGGACTGACGGGGTGGGGCGCGCCAAAGCAACCCGGGACCCCTCTGGGGTCACTACAAAAGCGTTGGCGCCTTCTTTTGAAGGTGAAAAACTACGCTAGCTAAGAAAAAGAAAAGGGTTGCGCTAATGGCAAGGAGCAAGAAAAGGGCAGCTAGCTCGAAATCCGATAAATCGAATACCTCCTGGCTTCAGTTATGAGAGAGAACTCCAAGGCAGGATAAAGACTGAGTTGGATTCAGCCGCGTGGGGAATGAAGCAACATTCATGGAATGAGTTGAGGCAAAACCTCCAGCTCTTTTTGAGAGCCAGGGGCTTTAAAAGTGCTTTAAAAAGGGTTGTCTGCATTACTGGATTCACTATATCAAATTGTAGTAAAAACAAGGGGCCACGTAGACTATTCTGAGGTGGTATGCTAAATCCATGATCAATTGATGTAGCTAGTGAGACTAAAGCAGCAGCTATTGGCTTAACTTGTTCTAAACTCTCCCACCCGACAAATGATTTGAAAGACTACCCCGGGCCACGTAGACTATTCCCTTCCGAAGCAGCAGCTATTGGCTTAACTTGTTCTAAACTCTCCCACCCGATAAATGATTTGAAAGACTACCCCGGGCCACGTAGACTATTCCCTTCCGCGGACATTCTTTTGTCGAAGTAAAGTAGCAAAGCCGAACACAAATACACATGCAAATTGCGTCGACTACCTCATCACTGTCCAAAATGGGGGATACCGCTATTCATACATGGATGGACGAGGGACTCCGCTGACAACATTAGTAGATGACTTTTCTTGCGGAATGCTATTAACGTTGGAAAAAAACACAGCTCTCAAACTCACCCTTCGGGTGATAGGTAGAAGCATTAGTACCTAAAGGAGCGGTATCTAACCAAAAAGGGAGGTGATGTTCTTTTTAGAAACAGGATGGAGCATGGCTTCCTTTCTTCTTAGATACATTTCATTCATTCCATTTCTCTATAGTTTACACCAGAAAATCTTGCTAATCCTGACACATCTCGAAAAGGGTGGGGCCACTAGAACCAAATCTACATACACATCGAAACTTCCTATCTCAGCCAAGCTAGCACCTTCATCCCACCAATGCATTGTACGACTCTCCACCCCCTTTGCCTCCCTCATGAAATCCTAATTTCCTGCAATGAAATTCGATTTCGTTCATGCCGGCGGTTGGCAAAACGGCCCTGAGATCCGGGACTGGTAAAACATGGGTGCCCAATTTGCTTTTCCGTGCTCCGCCTTAGTGCCGTTATGAAGGCGGCGGGGAGTCCTTAGCCTATGAACCAAACTCTAGGGAACGCTCAATTGCCTGACGTCTCAACTGCAATGGTGAACTCAGTGACATACACTGAAATGGATTGCATCTATTGTTCCAAACAAGGCTGATATTAGCACAAAATCCCTTCCATGCAATTTCTTGCTTCGCTCTACAGACGAAAGTGTCGGATAGTCAATGGTAACCAGAAGATCTATGGTTTTCGAGAGAAGGTAATTGGAAAAACGATTCGTTCCTTTGCTTTCTTTCAGATATCTATTCAATAAGATGATTTGACCTTATCTGAAAACTAGATTCATGAAGAAGCCCAAAAAGTGCCAGGCTTAGTGCAGCCCAGTTCCTAGCCAGTGTGGGGTTCTGCCATGGATATTCGGTCCACTCCAGAATTCCATTCATTTTTCAAACGTAACTCGATTGACTCAATTCACAAACGGCAAGGAAGTCAAAAGTGACGCTTACAGGTCGTACGACAATTGCTTCTCTTCCGGGACTACATACATCCTTTCTTTAACAACTACCATACAAGCTATTCGCTTAATACATGATAGTAGGTAGGCTGGTGGTGGAGTATTTATTTTCGCCTTTTTTTGGTCTGTCTGTATTTCGGTTTTGGGATGGTGCGAATCCATCTATCCACCATTCTTTTATCTTTCAGTAGTGTCAACCTCAGTTCTGGTTCTTTATCTTGGAATACACTCCGTTGTCCTAGAAGAAATGCTTGAAAGAAAGCGTAAGGAAGCATCAAATCAGTATGATGTATTGACAAAGCCAGTAAGAAGGGAATCGAAAGTAGATAGGGACTCCCACTGTGGATGTGGTTTTATACCTCGATGAATTGGTACCCTATAGCATAGCGATTTACTTTTCTTTCAAAAGGATATATCAACCTGTAGTGAAACCGGGCCACGGAGCTTGCTTTTACCGCTCTTACAACTCTCTCTCTCTCTCTTCTTTTTTATGGGTAGTTTGGCCAGAAAGAGTAAGAGGAATGTACCCATTTCTATCTATCCATTCTCATAGAAAGTACCAAAGACCCCATTTCATCGACATTCGCCCTTTTATATCGATCCCTCGATTCTGTTCATGGATTAACGAAAATGTGCAAGAGCTAAATACTAAACTAAATACTAAAAAGATACAGATCAAAGGGGTATCCTGTGGCATTAGAAAATATTCATCTTGACAGGAAATTATCTGCATCCAATCTCCGAAAAGTCCCGATTGTTTCAATTTTTGAAATGCGGTCATTTAGGGGCCTTAGCTGGTGATCCGGGCTGTTTCCCCCTCGACGATGAAGCTTATCCCCCATCGTCTCACTGGCCGACCTTGACCCCTGTTATTTTTGGGTCATATCTAGTATTCAGAGTTTCCTGGTGGGCTCTGAAGTACTCGTCTTTTGCGCAAGGCCTCGTGTCAAAAACCTTCCAACCTTCCACCTTCTTTCTCTTTATCGGTAATGCAAGGGAAGGAGTTGCAGTTTCACATGAAAGTCATGGAGGTAGGTTCGTACGAGGGGGAGATTGGATTTTGTTGCCATATCTGACATGCCGCGCCCCGTCGATACATTATGTGTATGTATGCTATTTTTATTTCATGTGATGAAAAATAAGAGTTCCTGCTATCCTATGGCGGGTGGCCCCCTGCTGAGACGATACAGTTGGTTCCCACTAGCCGCTATCTTGGAGCTCCACTGTCTTGCAGAGCACCTTTGTGAGACTAGCCAGGAGGTTCGTGTCTCCCGGGGTAGCTTGGAGCTTATCAGCTGCTTGGAGACCATGGGTTGGAGTTCGGAGGAGCGCGGCGCTTGCAGGCTCGTTGAAGCCTACGCCGACCTCATGACCGTGGGCTGCAAGGGCATCGATTGTTTCTCAAGGCCACCGTTGAGGTCGGTGCCTTGCTAGGCAAAAGCTTATACACATAATCTTAGCAACAACGCGGTTTAAAAAAAACGCTACTGCTAAGTAGTAGTAGAGCTTTCTAGTTTTGGGCGCTACTAGTAGGTTGTTAGTAGTAGCGCGTTATGGCAAACCGCGCTGCTGTTATGGCCCGCCAGGGCCCAGGTACCCATCCCCACTTAGCAGTAAGTCGGTCCTGGACATGCGCTATAGCTATTGACTTTAGCAGTAGCGTTGGGCCAAAACACGCGCTACTAATAAGCCCAGGTTATCATCGTTCTCCGCACCCGACCTCTCAGTCTCCCCTCCTCACTCACCATCTCCAGTCTCAATCCCACCCTCGTCGGCGGCCTGCCACCGCATTGCTCTGGCCGCCCTCCCCCGGCTCATGCCCGCCCTCCTCCGCCGCATTTCCGCTGTCGTCGCCGCCTCCTTCCTCGTCGGTAAGCCGCCTCCCTCCTCCCTCCTCGGCCAGCTGCCCTCCTCCTCTCTCTC